>NC_091335.1:9773071-9863071 GCF_038502225.1 Cherax quadricarinatus | reverse complement strand
CCACTACCATCCACAGGATGGATATGAGGTGCACAATAAACTAGCCACTACCATCCATAGGATGGATATGAGGTGCACAATAAACTAGCCACTACCATCCATAGGATGGATATGAGGTGCACAATAAACTAGCCACTACCATCCATAGGATGGATATGAGGTGCACAATAAACTAGCCACTACCATCCACAGGATGGATATGAGGTACACAATAAACTAGCCACTACCATCCAAAGGATGGATATGAGTTGCACAATAAACTAGCCACTACCATCCATAGGATGGATATGAGGTACACAATAAACTAGCCACTACCATCCATAGGATGGATATGAGGTGCACAATAAACTAGCCACTACCATCCATAGGATGGATATGAGGTGCACAATAAACTAGCCACTACCATCCATAGGATGGATATGAGGTGCACAATAAACTAGCCATACCATCCACTAGTGCACAATAAACTAGCTACTACCATCCACAGGATGGATATGAGGTGCACAATAAACTAGCTACTACCATCCACAGGATGGATATGAGGTGCACAATAAACTAGCTACTACCATCCACAGGATGGATATGAGGTGCACAATAAACTAGCTACTACCATCCACAGGATGGATATGAGGTACACAATAAACTAGCCACTACCATCCACAGGATGGATATGAGGTACACAATAAACTAGCCACTACCATCCACAGGATGGATATGAGGTACACAATAAACTAGCCACTACCATCCACAGGATGGATATGAGGTGCACAATAAACTAGCCACTTCGGTGGCAAAATCTAAATTCAAAGGAAATGCTTAATGTTTTGTGATCTCAACATGACCTACATACAACTATTGACCTCTAGGTCACACCGAGCTAAGGTTTACAGATGTGACCTCAGAGTATAGACACAAAATAGAGTGTGGGAGCAAATGGAATTGGCAGTTAAAAACAAGAGGGAAGATGTCAGATGAGAAGGTGATTTACTGGGAAGAAGAAAATATTTTGAGGCGCTGATAAATGTTAATAAAGAAAGGGAGGCAGAAATTTTATGCATTGGGCAGGTAGGAATAGCATCTTATAGTTGATTTATTCTGGAGTACCCAGAGAGACCTTCAGCTGACGTATAGCTCCCCTTAAGACAATTCAGGGTCACATCGCGAACTCTGATGGTATGCTTTCCACCCCTTTAGTTGGTAAATTGACGATGGGATATAAGAAATTATCTGTTTAATATTTAAATTGTCGATGAATGGAGCAATGTGACAAGTAGGGTCTCTGAAGCTGAAACTGTGTAGCCTTAAAAATTAATAAAAAATAATGGTCTACCATACAGCAGTGTAGTTACGTGAGAGATATGTCTCGTATACTGACCTTGACCCAGTCATTGGCCAACATCTCTGGAGTGATGCTGGGGTGATTGATGAGCATCTCCACGATCTTGTAGACTCCCTCAGTGATGGCATATAACAGAGCATCACCTGCAGTGCCGACAAGTTCAATTAAAACTGCATTAAAGACATAGCCAAATATTGTTTATTGTTTACTTATTCGTATTAAAGAGTGATAAAGCTTAGACCTAGTGATTGGTAGTAATTACCTGTCTATAATTATGCTGTTTTTATAGTGTAAAACTGTGATGTAAATAGTTTAGAAAACTGATAAGTGCAAGTGTAACATTTTGGGAATCTTTATTGAAGAAACGTTTCGCCATCCAGTGGCTTCATCAGTCCAGTACAGAGAACTGAAGACGCCACTGGCTGGCGAAACGATTCCTCAATAAAGGTTCCCAAAGTTTGCACAAGTATCTCATTGTCAAACTATTTAATCGCATTGTATTATAGATCCAAATTGTAATGGTTTCCGATCCCATTCTCAGAGGGATACAATTCCTCCGAGTGGAGGCTGTGGTATCTACACATGTTCTTGATGGTTTTCGACTCCGTTAACGGATATGCACAATCCTTTAAAAAAATAGTGAAGGCATTTAGACGCACATTAGTAGTGTTGAGACAGATTATGTTGCCAAACACAGTTAGTGTGAATCTTAACAGGAATAAACAGTCTCTCTAAGATAAACTATGACCTTTAGACGTGTACTTAATAATTTCTTGAAGGAAGCGTCAAGATCTTAGGAGACGTTTCGCAATCTCAGGTGTAGTATATATATATATATATATATATATATATATATATATATATATATATATATATATATATATATATATATATATAAATATATATATATATATATATATATATATATATATATATATATATATATATATATATATATATATATATATATATATATATATATATATATATATATATATATTAACAAAAATAATGAAATTATTTAATCAATTATTGCCTATATTCAAAGCTTATCTATTATTATTATTATTATTATTATTATTATTATGATTATTATTATTATGAGTATTATTATTATTTATAATTTTTGGCAGAGAAGTAATACATTAATCTAAAGAATATTTTAAAGGTAGACAACATTCCCATATTTAAAAAACCATTATAATGTAACTATGTCTGATAAACAGTTTAACTAAACAAAACTAAGAACACACAAAACTGATTTACGACATATTTACAAAGTTATTAAAAACTAGTTTATTTGATAATTAATTATATACAACAGTGTTATTTAGAGATCTGTGCTACGAATTTTTTTTTTTTTTAGTTTTTAGATGACACAAAATGCATTAATAGGGACTAAAAAAAAGCTATCCAATGCACGTAAACTTTATATACATAGTTTTTTCCTGGGTATGTATGTTTCTATAATACAATAAGATCACAGTAAACAAGAGGGACCTGACCTCCCAACGTCTACGTTCTTACCTCTACTAGTGACCTACGTCTCACCTCCTGGCGCTGTATAAGGCTCCATCCTATCACTTCAACTCCATATTGTTTCAGACTATGGAACAATACTCTTCTCCAGACTGAGGGACTGACCTCCTCAAAACTTCAAGGGTGATGGACTGATTACATCGTCTTCAAGTCTCTTCCGCTTCTATCAACTTTTCTGTACTCGACTGAAGAAGCCTACTGTGTAGGCGAAACGTTTCGAAATAAAGATACCTAACTGTTGCATATGTGTCTTACCTAACAACAATTGATAACGCAGTACGCAGAACAACAACTGTGAAAAGTATAGTGAACTTATGTTATGTTCTTTACTTCCAAGCCCTTTCGGGATTCTTCACATTATCACAGTTCCTTGATAATGTGAGAAATCACGAAAGCACATGGAAGTTCACTATTCTTTTCACGGTGGTTGTTCTGTATATTTCTGTAATATATTTGCGGTACTTTATGTATGGTAAATATTCATTTTATGACCTGGAGGCAGCTGCAGAACACACATAAGAACATAAGAAAAAAGGAACACTGCAGCAGGTCTACTGGCCCATGCCAGGCAGGTCCGATTCTCCTACCGGCTTAACCTATTCAGATCAGATCACATTCACTTAAGGAATGAGCACGACATCTGACCTAGTAACACAAGCTAGTCAGGTCCAACTCACACCCACTCATGCATTTATCTAACCTATTTTTAAAACTCACATAGAATGGTATCATAGCTTCCTCAGCTCTAGTCTTGATGTTGATTTCGATTGTCGGGTCAAAACATTTCTTCTCACTTGTTTTCGATGTTGAAAGAACAAATGGATAAAAGGACACTTGTGCAATTAGTGCGGCATTTTATTGTGGCAACGTTTCGCTCTCCAAGAGCTTTGTCAAGCTCCTGGAGAGCGAAATGTTGCCACAATAAAATGTCACATTAGTTGCACATGTATCCTTTTACTTAACATTTGTCTGTAATTCTAGCAACATTATTACAGGTGTGTAGATAAATGGTTCAGAGAACTGACAAGTTGATGAACTAGACACATGTGTAACACTTGGGTGTCTGTATTGTGGAAACGTTTCTCCACACAGTGGCTTCATCAGTCCAGTATAAAGATGAATGGTTAAGATCAGAAGAAGTTTGGAGATAAATCAGTCCCTCAGCCTGGAGTCGATGTAATCAGTCCATCAATCTTATGAAGATTTAGGGACTGATTACCTCAACTAAGGTCGTCATCATTATTCATTGTATAGGACTGATGAAGCCACTGTGTGGCGAAACGTTTCCACAATATACTCAAGTGTTGCACCTGTGTCTAAGTTATTGTTACAAATAAAGTGACCTCACGGGCTTCGAAAAAATCACGTAGCTAAGTGACGCGTGCACGGAGCTTGGAGGTCACTCCATACAGCAGGGTACCAGAGCTGGAAACCGTCACTTTCCTTACTACCGTAGTTCTGATACTGGACTACCCACCTACAGGAGTGTGAGGTGTTTAATTGTGAGTCGCATAACACACGCGGTGAAGCCTTGCATTTCACCCGTTGGTGGACACGATTTTTGTACTTACAACACTGTGCTAGGAAGGAATCGAGGGATTAATGTCCAGATCAGAATATCATTCATCCAACTCTTAATGCTTCAGACTAAAATCCGCTTTTATTGGGAAGCCGCATGTCCTTATTTATGTACTCTAAATCCCAATGGCCTGGTGGCTAAAGCTCTTGTCTTCACACGGCGAGGGTCCGGGTTCGATTCCCGGCGAAGGTAGAAACATTGGGCGTGTTTCCTTACACCGGTTGTCTATGTTCCTCATCAGCAAAATGGATACTTGGGTGTTAGTCGACTAGTGTGGGTCGCATCCTGGGACAAGACTGATCTAATTTTCCCGAAATGCTCTGCATAACAATCGGCTTTCTGTATAGTAGTATGTCATTGATGTCAGCTATGGTCTGTATACCTTGTACATGTACTTGTAGAAATAAAATTATTATTATTATTATTATTATTATTATTATTATTATTATTATTAATGTGTTATAATGCCTAGACTCTATCTGAGATACTTGGGGGGGGGGGGTAACTTGTTCTCTACAGCCACGCCCCGGTAAAAAAAAAAAAGGGAGGTGTGCAAGACCCGTAGGGAGTAGGCGTGTGGGCAAGACCACTCGCCAGGATTACCAAATTTCGCTTCACAATCTAGCAGATGTGTCGAGCAATCACGCTAAAGGTATCCTCTAACTGCTGCTTCGATTGCGTGAGCTCGTAGTTTGCGTGATATGGCGTACCGTTACGTACACACGATGAAGCTCTCCCATAACTCACACTATGGATGGCAACCAGTGTGTAGATTTCCTCTAAACTTGGCAACCTACAGGTAGGTATCCTCCAAAGCTGGCAACCTCTGTGTAGGTATCCTTTGAACTTGGCAACCTGTGTGTAGGCATCTTCCAAACCTGACAGCTTGTGTGTAGGCATCTTCCAAACCTGGCAACCTGTGTATAGGGATCTTCTAAACCTGGCAACCTGTGTGTAGGCATCCTCAAAACCTGGTAACCTGTGTGTAGGCATCTTTCAAACCTGGCAACCTGTGTGTAGGCATCTTTCAAACCTGGCAACCTGTGTGTAGGCATCCTCAAAACCTGGTAACCTGTGTGTAGGCATCCTCAAAACCTGGTAACCTGTGTGTAGGCATCTTTCAAACCTGGCAACCTGTGTGTAGGCATCCTCTAAACCTGGCAACCTTTGTGTAGGCATCGTCCAAACCTGGCAGCTTGTGTGTAGTTCCTCCAGATCCCCGGAAACAAGATGTTACCATCCATTGAATAACTTTAGGCACTCTTCCACCAGACTATTTAAAGGCAAATATCACAAACCTACAATTGAAAAGTGGGTCCTGCCAGAGAGCGATGATAACCTTACCAACCTATACCGTGGGCAGTGGTCACTCCATATCCATATTGTGGACGATTGTCACCTCACACATCCTGTGGGAAGTAAGCACTCCATATCCATCTTCTGGGAAGTAAGCACTCCATATCCATCCTGTGGGAATTAAGCACTCCATATCCATCCTGTGGGAAGTAATCACTCCATTTCCATCTTCTGGGAAGTAAGCACTCCATATACATCGTGTGGGAAGTAAGCACTCCATATCAGTCGTGTGGGAAGTAAGCACTCCATATCCATCGTGTGGGATGTAAGCACTCTATATCCATCCTGTGGGAAGTAAGCACTCCATATCCATCTTCTGGGAAGTAAGCACTCTATATCCATCGTGTGGGAAGTAAGCACTCCATATCCATCGTGTGGGAAGTAAGCACTCCATATCCATCGTGTGGGAAGTAAGCACTCCATATCCATCGTGTGGGAAGTAAGCACTCCATATCCATCGTGTGGGAAGTAAGCACTCCATATCCATCGTGTGGGAAGTAAGCACTCCATATCCATCTTCTGGGAAGTAAGCACTCCATATCCATCTTCTGGGAAATAAGCACTCCATATCCATCGTGTGGAAAGTAAGCACTCCATATCCATCTTCTGGGAAGTAAGCACTCCATATCCATCGTGTGGGAAGTAAGCACTCCATATCCATCGTGTGGGAAGTAAGCACTCCATATCCATCTTCTGGGAAGTAAGCACTCCATATCCATCTTCTGGGAAGTAAGCACTCCATATCCATCTTCTGGGAAGTAAGCACTCCATATCCATCGTGTGGGAAGTAAGCACTCCATATCCATCGTGTGGGAAGTAAGCACTCCATATCCATCGTGTGGGAAGTAAGCACTCCATATCCATCGTGTGGGAAGTAAGTACTCCATATCCATCGTGTGGGAAGTAAGCACTCCATATCCATCGTGTGGGAAGTAAGCACTCCATATCCATCGTGTGGGAAGTAACCACTTCATATCCATCGTGTGGGAAGTAAGTACTCCATATCCATCGTGTGGGAAGTAAGCACTCCATATCCATCGTGTGGGAAGTAACCACTTCATATCCATCGTGTGGGAAGTAAGTACTTCATATCCATCGTGTGGGAAGTAAGTACTCCATATCCATCGTGTGGGAAGTAAGCACTCCATATCCATCGTGTGGGAAGTAAGCACTCCATATCCATCGTGTGGGAAGTAAGCACTCCATATCCATTCTGTGAGCTGTTACTTCCGCCCAACATTCCATGAACTATGACAACTACGGTATCGATAAACTGTTTTCGAGAATACATTCAGTCACAAAATAAACCAGTGAAAAATAATTGTGACATAAAATGAGGTAATGTGTCCAGGAACTGTACCTCGAAGTTGTGTACAGGGACTGTATTCGAAGTTGTGTCCAGGGACTGTACCTGGAAGTTGTGTCCAGGGACTGTATTCGAAGATGTGTCCAGGGACTGTACCTGGAAGTTGTGTCCAGGGACTGTACCTGGAAGTTGTGTCCTGGGTCTGTAACTGGAAGTTGTGTCCTGGGTCTGTAACTGGAAATTGTGTCCAGGGACTGTACCTGGAAGTTGTGTCCAGGGACTACCTGGAAGTTGTGTCCAGGGACTGTACCTGGAAGTTGTGTCCTGGGTCTGTAACTGGAAGTTGTGTCCAGAGACTGTACCTGGAAGTTGTGTCCTGGGTCTGTAACTGGAAGTTGTGTCCAGGGACTGTACCTGGAAGTTGTGTCCTGGGTCTGTAACTGGAAGTTGTGTCCAGAGACTGTACCTGGAAGTTGTGTCCTGGGTCTGTAACTGGAAGTTGTGTCCAGGGACTACCTGGAAGTTGTGTCCAGGGACTGTACCTGGAAGTTGTGTCCTGGGTCTGTAACTGGAAGTTGTATCCAGGGACTGTACCTGGAAGTTGTGTCCTGGGTCTGTAACTGGAAGTTGTATCCAGGGACTGTACCTGGAAGTTGTGTCCTGGGTCTGTAACTGGAAGTTGTATCCAGGGACTGTACCTGGAAGTTGTGTCCTGGGTCTGTACCTGGAAGTTGTCTCCAGAGACTGTACCTGGAAGTTGTGTCCTGGGTCTGTAACTGGAAGTTGTCTCCAGAGACTGTACCTGGAAGTTGTGTCCTGGGTCTGTACCTGGAAGTTGTGTTGACAGAGCAAGTTGTAGAAATAATGACGTAGTTACACAATTAGTCATCTCATTGACATGAACAATACACTGAAGCATATTTAATATATCAGATATACTAGAGACACTCTGGTCCAAATGATCTATTTCTGTGATTTAGTTTTATTTACAGAAGACGCCCCTTCAAGGAAGATGGATTTGATAATGGTGAAAAATTCTTGATCTAAGGAACTGGACCTTCCCTTCCCTTCGATCAAACCTGATTACTTTCCATTTCCTAAGAACTGTGTGATCGTTACTGTATGACCCTTCCGGGTTTAGCGTTTCCCTGTTAATATTTGGATTAGAAGTAAGATGAACATTAAAATGGTATAAAATACCGACAGATTGTTAGGTAAGACACATATGCAACAGTTAGGTATCTTTATTTCGAAACGTTTCGCCTACACAGTAGGCTACTTCAGTCGAGTACAGAAAAGTTGATAGAAGCAGAAGATACTTGAAGACGATGTAATCAGTCCATCACCCTTAAAGTTTTGAGGTGGTCAGTCCCTCAGTCTGGAGAAGAGCATTGTTCCGTTGACTGAAACAATATTGTTTCAGCCTACTGTGTAGGCGAAACGTTTCGAAATAAAGATACCTAACTGTTGCATATGTGTCTTACCTAGAAGTAAGATGATGATGATGTATCGGGCTTGAATTTTTGGTAACCTTTGACTATGGATAAAACATTTGGACAATTTTTACTGAGCAAATTCTCTGTGAATTTTTCATATAGGGTTTTGCAGCAACTTTGTATCACAACGAGTCATCTGTATGATAAAGAGCCGTGTAGGGAGGCACTTGTCCTGTCTACTGTAATACAACAACTTTCGCGACTTATCGTAGTCCTTCCTGCGTGATGGAATGTGACAGGGAAACATAGGCAGGTTAGGTTAGGTAAGGTTAGTTAGATTAAACCTGATTACCTCTCATTGCCCAGGCGCTGTACGACTCCTGCAGGTCTAACGCTTCTGTGTGATACATAATATCGGACAACTTAAGCACTATGGTGATCCTTGAATACTCTTGTTATCATTTGTTGTGATGTAGCAGCAAATTTCATCCCACAAATGGGCAGTGTTGGAGGGAGACAGCGTTGGGGGAAGTGCTGGAGGGAGGCAGTGTTGGGGGAATTGCTGGATGGAGGCAGTGTTAGGGGAAGTGCTGGAGGGAGGCAGTGTTGGGGGAAGTGCTGGAGGGAGGCAGTGTTGGGGGCAAATGCTGGAGGGAGGCAGTGTTGGGGGAAGTGCTGGAGGGAGGCAGTGTTAGGGGAATTGCTGGAGGGAGGCAGTGTTGGGGGCAAATGCTGGAGGGAGGCAGTGTTGGGGGCAAATGCTGGAGGCAGGCAGTGTTGGGGGCAGGTGCTGGAGGACGGCAGTGTTGAAGAGAAGCAGTGGTGGAGGGAGGCAATATTGGAAGGATGCAATGCAGGGTGGAGGCAGTGTTGGAGGGAAACAGTGTTGGAAGGAGGCAGTGTTGGAGGAAAACAATGTTGGAGGGAGGCAGTGTTGGAAAGAAACAGTGTTGGAAGGAGGCAGTGTTGGAGGGAAACAATGTTGGAGGGAGGCAGTGTTGAAGTGATGGAGTGTTCGTGGAAGCCAGTGGTGGAGGAGGAAAGAGACTGACCAGACGCACGAAGAGAAGTAAACATCAGCAGCACTGGGTGAAGAAATGCAGCCTCAAGAGGAGAGAGAGAAACAAACAGAGAGAGAGAGAGAGAGAGAGGGGGGGGGGCTTAGTAAGTTTCGCCTGTTATAACCAAAATGCATTTTTTTATCTGTTCGCATTAAAACCTCTTCCGTGTTTACAGTTGCAGCACCGACCGTTTCAAGCCTCTCGCAATACACCTGCAGTCACTCACGATAGCAGTATTGCAGTTTATTGTTTTGCTCGGTTTCGTGTCATCTATTAAATTTGTTATTTTTAGTTATTGCTTCAAGATGATTTATGTAAAATTTGTCGAAACCTTTCGCCTGCCGATCAAGTGAAAGGTTTCAACAATAAAAATCCCCAGCTGATGCACGTGTCTTATTCAGTTAATTTTTGAGTGTTTTATTCTATTGTTATAATGTAAATATTGAAAAGAATTGGGTCAAAGATCGATTATTGAGTAAGTTGTGCTTCGCATTCCTCCACCCAGACACTTCTCTGTTCAGCACCACTAACTGTGTTCTTCCACTCAGACACTTCTCTGTTCAGCACCACTAACTGTGTTCTTCCACTCAGACACTTCTCTGTTCAGTACCACTGTGTTCCTCCACCCAGACACTTCTCTGTTCAGTACCACTAACTGTGTTCCTCCACCCAGACACTTCTCTGTTCAGTACCACTAACTGTGTTCCTCCACCCAGACACTTCTCTGTTCAGTACCTCTGTGTTCCTCCACTCAGACACTTCTCTGTTCAGTACCTCTGTGTTCCTCCACCCAGACACTTCTCTGTTCAGTACCTCTGTGTTCCTCCACCCAGACACTTCTCTGTTCAGTACCACTAACTGTGTTCTTCCACTCAGACACTTCTCTGTTCAGTACCACTAACTGTGTTCTTCCACTCAGACACTTCTCTGTTCAGTACCACTAACTGTGTTCTTCCACTCAGACACTTCTCTGTTCAGTACCTCTGTGTTCCTCCACTCAGACACTTCTCTGTTCAGTACCACTGTGTTCCTCCACCCAGACACTTCTCTGTTCAGTACCACTGTGTTCCTCCACCCAGACACTTCTCTGTTCAGTACCTCTGTGTTCCTCCACCCAGACACTTCTCTGTTCAGTACCTCTGTGTTCCTCCACCCAGACACTTCTCTGTTCAGTACCTCTGTGTTCCTCCACTCAGACACTTCTCTGTTCAGTACCTCTGTGTTCCTCCACCCAGACACTTCTCTGTTCAGTACCTCTGTGTTCCTCCACCCAGACACTTCTCTGTTCAGTACCTCTGTGTTCCTCCACTCAGACACTTCTCTGTTCAGTACCTCTGTGTTCCTCCACCCAGACACTTCTCTGTTCAGTACCTCTGTGTTCCTCCACCCAGACACTTCTCTGTTCAGTACCTCTGTGTTCCTCCACTCAGACACTTCTCTGTTCAGTACCTCTGTGTTCCTCCACCCAGACACTTCTCTGTTCAGTACCTCTGTGTTCCTCCACCCAGACACTTCTCTGTTCAGTACCACTAACTGTGTTCCTCCACCCAGACATTTCTCTGTTCAGTACCTCTGTGTTCCTCTACTCAGACACTTCTCCACTCAGAACCACTCACTTCATCCGTCCACTCAGACACTTCTCCACTCAGAACCACTCACTTCATCCGTCCACTCAGACACTTCTCCACTCAGAACCACTCACTTCATCCGTCCACTCAGACACTTCTCCACTCAGAACCACTCACTTCGTCCGTCCACTCAGACACTTCTCCACTCAGAACCACTCACTTCATCCGTCCACTCAGACACTTCTTCAGCACTATTTTTCTTTCAGTTTTATATTCATATAACTAAGATATTCCAGTCAGTTTCGTTGAATCTTTTGCCACAAAACCTTTAGTTTTGGGTAACAAAATTATCTTCCAGAAGAGTTAGTCTTTTCCTAAATAACCATCTCGATTTGTTTACCCGAAAATCAATGGTAAGCAAATAAGCTGAGAGTTGTTGAAGGCTCAGGTCCCACCTCCTCCTTTCTGGGAATGTTGGAATATTCTTTGCTAGTTTCCAGTCTTTTGACATCCTTGTTTGTCCCCTTCCACGGATGTGGTTAAGTGTTATTGTTACAAGGTTCGCACTTCCGTATGTGGATTCTTTTGTTACCATAGCTGGCAGGTTAGTCAGCTAGTTTGATTTATTAATGTGTAGATCTAGATGGTTTATCTGTCTGGCGCTCAGCAGACGGAGGATCAAACCTTCACCATGTCTCGTGCTGAATGACCTACGTGGAATTAGCGCTTAATATGAATTATTGTTATATCTAGTTTGTTTCATTTCTTAACAATATAGCCTATTAAATATAGTTTAAAATATAGGTTAATTTTTTCCTGTCATGAAAATGTGTATTATTGAGTAAAAATTAACATTCTATCTAAGCCCAACTGGCACTGATAAAATAAAGATCACTTTGTATCACAGATTACTGATAAGATTTCACTACAGTATGTACAACTCACAGAAGTATATATAGAGAACAATTATGAAAAAAATGTGTACACGACATTTGCAATCATTCACTCTAGACAAGACTACTAACAAATGCGTGTGTGTGTAATATATATATATATATATATATATATATATATATATATATATATATATATATATATATATATATATATATATATATATGCAATAAGATCACAGTAAACAGGTGATTTCAGAATATGCAAAACAACCACTCTGAAAGAATAGAGAAATTCCAAGCGCTTTCGTGAGTAGTCACGAAAGCGCTTGGAATTTCTCTATTTTTTCAGAGTGGTTGTTTTGCATATATATATATATATATATATATATATATATATATATATATATATATATATATATATATATATATATATATATATATATATATATATATATATATATAATCATCGTCACAGCACGTCACAACACTAATACATTCACTTGCAAATCTTATGCTAATTTAAAAAAAATATATATTAAAGAAAAACAAGGCATTTAGATGGTATGTGTTGAGGTCGTAGACTTCTGGAGGATGATTCAATGTGTGTTAACTGGGTCCTAGACATGACGCTGGTCATTACTCCACAAAGAATGGTGGTAGGTATAGTTGGAGTCCACTGGTGTACTGCACTAGGCTGCCTCTCCCTCCTTACACTGCCTGATTTTAACACTGGCTGTAAACCTGGATGACACTTGTGAAAATGCTTCGAAAAGGAGGGATTACGGAGTGTTAGAATGAAGTGTTTAGAGGTTTATGCATTACGTCGTTTATGCTCGTCCACATTTAACTTTTTGCCTCTTTCCCCATCCTCCAACATACGCGCACACAGAAACTTGAAAGTACAGGCCAGCATAACCGGCATTTGATAAATTAGACCCATGTGCTACGCTTGGGTATCTTTACTGAGGAAACGTTTCGCCACGCAGTGGCTTCATCAGTCCTATACAAAGAATGGTGAAGATCAGAAGGAGTTTGAGGTAATCAGTCCCTGGGGACTGATTACCTCAAACTCTTCAGTAATGATACTCCAGAGTTGTACATGTGTCTAATTTATCAGCTTGTCGGTTCATTGAGCCATTTATCTACATAACCGGCATTTATTCCATGTAAGTTAACGAAGACGATAATCACACGAAGAATGTTTGACTGGATAAAAAGCAGCGTTTTCTTAAACAACGGCCAGCACGAGTCTAGAGATAGTTAAACCTATCTCATAAACCTACTGGAGTTCTGGGACAGGGTAGCAGAAACAGGTTAAAGAGTTTATGCATAGACTACATACTGGCCCGCAAGAAAGAAATAATCATAAGAGTCTATACCGCACGATAGACTGTTCTGAAATCTAAGGGATCAGGTGAAAGCAACACGAGAAAGCACTACGGTGAATTAAAAAAGATGCGAGACGTGCTTCCCCGTTCTTTCAAAATAGTGTCTGTTGTGGGCAGTCTATCTCCGGGTTTTAAAGGCAATCTATCTCAGGGTTTTAAATCACGGTTTTTAAGCCAGTCTGGGAGATTGGTAGAACAAGAAGTGTAGAATGCACCTCTCTTTACCGAATAGACATCTTGTACAAATGTATTTACAGACTGAATGAGAAATAGTAGTCACAGTATAAAATATAAGTGATGTAATTCCTGATTTAACGTGACATCACTTACACAGGGATCTCCAAGAGACAAGTGGGACACGCTTCCTGCCATGGTGAGGCAGGAAACTACAACAGCACTGTGCTTGACGACACACATCCAGCATCACTCTCAAACTACACGGCTACTAATTACTGGAGTGTTAAAGAAGAAAAAGGCACAATACCGTCACTGGTACAATACACAAATAACCCTTATTGTACATGAACGATATACAATACAGATAAGTTAAAAAATTAGACACATGTGCAACATCTGGGTATCTTTGTTATAGATGTTTCGCAATCCAGTGGCTTTATCAATACAAATTCAAGGACATAATTGGAAGATAGAAGAACTATATACAAAAGATGAGGTAATCAGTTCTTCAGCCTTGGAGTTGGTGTGAAGAGCACCGTAGTCGTGAAGATTCTGGAACACAGGCAAGAAGGCTGGCGCTTATATACTGACAACAGGTGAAAACGGACTGGTAGCAAACGAGGGCATAGTCACTGGTAGGCGGGATTCCCCATTGAAAGTAGGTCATTCCCGAGGCACGGGTTAGTGGTGGTGGTGGTGGTGGTGGTGGTAGTAGTAGTAGTAGTAGTAGTAGTAGTAGTAGTAGTAGTAGTAGTAGTAGTAGTAGTAGCAGCAGCAGCAGCTGTGAAGAAGGTTATGTAGATGTCCTCTGAACCAAGATTCCATGATGTTGCAGTGTCTGGCAGGTAGTACACGAACGGTATGCAATACCGTGTCTTCCAATTATGTCCTTGAATTTGTATTGATAAACCCACTGGATGGCGAAACGTCTACAATAAAGATACCCAGATTTTGCACGTGTCTAATTTTTCAACCCTTCTTGGGGCTAGTCATAGTCCAAATCGGACCGAAACATCGTCATTAAGCTTCTTTCTCCTATGTACTGGTTATTTGTGTACGGGATTGGCAAAACAGTGTCATTAGCGAGTGGTGACAGTGTAATAGCTGTTACTATCTGCCATGTGTAAATTTTGCAATATGTAAACTATCGAGCACACAACCCGCTCATAGGAGAGAAAAGATTACGACGACTTTTCGGTCTAACTTTATAATAATATAATAATAGCTTTATTTCTCTAAGTCATGTATAAGGTATACAGACCATAGTTGACATCAGTGACATACTACTATATAGAAAGCCCCTTGTTATGCAGAGCATTTAGGGCAAATTAGGTCAGTTTTGTCCCAGGATGTGACTCACGCCAGTCGACTAACTCCCAGGTACCCATTTTACTGATGGGGAGCAGAGACAACCGGTATACGGAAACGCGCCTAATGTTTCTACCCTCCCTGGGAATCGAACCCGGAACCTCGCCGTGTGGAACGAGAGCTTTAGCCACCAGACCACGGGGCCACACGTATCTTGGACTATTTACAAGTCACACTAACATAAAGGAGTGAGGGAGTATAAGCGAGGGGGACAGCGACTGGACCAAAAGAGGAAGACAGATATAATGGTAATGGTAAGGTTGGTAGTGGAAGTAGTAGTAGTGGTAGTAAAAAATATTTGTGCATTGTTCCAGTCACTGTATTGTACCTTTTTATTCTTCGTAAACTATGGGAGAATGGGTGTATATATTGATAGGCAGAGTAATACAAAATATTACTACATACTTGCTACATCAAAACTGTGTACCATCGAGTTTCATGGTTAAGGCGTGCGATTGTTATCACAGTTCCAAGTCCATGCCAATATGCAAACCCATGATGCAACAGCGAGCATAGGAATGCCAACACTAATAGACTATGATGTGCTCCGGCGCTGCTAGACGTAAGCTGCCTGTTTGTTATATAGTTAAATGTTTACTAGACTTAAATATAGGTCCATTTTGATTAACCTATCCTAGAATCAAAAAATACATTATCTGTTGTTTAGATTAACCAGAATTCAACGAATTGGAATGTGAGTTGAGGTTTCCGCTAAACAGACTCGGTCAGAAGCCTCATCATCCAAAGATTAGATTCAGATTTTGCCACCAAAGTGGCCAATTTATTGTGCACCTCATGTCCATCCAGTGAACGGTAGCACAAGTGTGTGGATACACAAAAGCCTAGAAACTAGGCTCCGAAAGGATTTACAGGAGTACATCTGCATTTATATCTACAATTCACTTATCTGTTACAAGCAAATTTAGGAAATTTACTTAATATATTTATCTTACTTTCATTAATAATATATTTTAACATATCACATAGGTTATTATACTATCTATATTCCTTAATAAGTGGACACTTAAGCACATTTAGTCTGACCATCAGTGTGTCTGCCGAACTGCCAGAGGTGCTTGTAAGCAAACTACATCAGTTAGTCTGTAGTAATACAGCTAATTATCTCAACCATCGCTCATTTCAGAGAATATCTCATAATATTTATTTAATAAAGCTTGTAATCTATAACTGAATGCAGGCAGTATAACAGTGTGTCCCAGGATAAATGCCTCAAAGCGTGCCAGCCATGACGTCGATTCCAGCATTATTTCTTCTAAACTAAGCTGGATATCATATATCAAATCTCAACCTGATTCACTGAGATTCAAGGAGAAAATGGGTTTTCTAACAGCACGTACATGTGAGGATAGAACACATGCTACACAACAAACTTCCAGCAGCACCTTGTGTACTATTGATGGAGTCTTACTGTAACACACAAAAATATTCCGACAATGAAAGGGAGCCACTTTGTAGCTTGCATTCCAGGACTCGTGTTGAAGGTGTTAGTGGTATCGTGTTCGATTGTATTAAACTCTTTAATATTCTTGTCATTGACAGACATGCTAGTAGTGAATTTTATCCTGTCATGTCAACATCAGGTTCAGGGTTACTCAGTGTTCTTGTATCATGTCAA
Organism: Cherax quadricarinatus; assembly: GCF_038502225.1. Lineage (NCBI taxonomy): Eukaryota > Metazoa > Arthropoda > Malacostraca > Decapoda > Parastacidae > Cherax > Cherax quadricarinatus. The sequence goes on along the minus strand of NC_091335.1, from coordinate 9,846,422 downwards.
CATCATGTTTAGGGCTGCTCATTATTCTTGTATCATGTCAACATATGTTCAGGGCTGCTCAGTGTTCTTGTTTCATGTCAACATCATGTCCAGGGCTGCTCATGTTCTTGTATCATGTCAACATTATGTTCAGGGCTGCTCATTGTTCTTGTATCATGTCAACATCATGTTCAAGCTACTCAGTGTTCTTGTATCATGTCAACATCATGTTCAGGGCTGCTCATTGTTCTTGTATCATGTCAACATATGTTCAGGGCTGCTCATTGTTCTTGTATCATGTCAACATCATGTTCAGGGCTGCTCAGTGTTCTTGTATCATGTCAACGTCATGTCCAGGGCTGCTCATTGTTCTTGTCTCATGTCAACATTATGTTCAGGACTGCTCATTGTTCTTGTATCATGTCAACATCATGTTCAGGGCTACTCAGTGTTCTTGTATCATGTCAACATCATGTTCAGGCTCCTCAGTGTTCTTGTATCATGTCAACATGTTCAGGGCTACTCAGTGTTCTTGCATCATACCAACATCATGTTCAGGGCTGCTCATTGTTCTTGTATCATGTCAACATCATGTTCAGGCTCCTCAATGTTCTTGTATCATGTCAACATGTTCAGGGATGCTCGGCGTTATTCTATCATGCCAACATAATGTTCAGAATTACTTTGTCAAGAACTGCATTTTATCCTCGACCTCCACTGATGTTAAACTTAAGTTCCGTTTTTTTAACATGATAAGGCAGTGTGACCAAATAAAAAAAAATGAAACACATTCACCATCACTCATTCAGTCGCTGTCTTGCCAGAAGCGCAAATACATCACAGTTCAGATAACCCTCTGCACTGCAACAGCCTCGCCCTTCCAGGACTTGAGTCCTGGAGGTGGTAAGGTGGCCAATGTAGCTGAGAGTCTTTAGCAAGGTATCAACTTGGTAAGCAAGGTATTAACTTGGTAAGCAAGGTATCAACTTGGTAAGCAAGGTATCAACTTGGTAAGCAAGGTGTCAACTTGGTAAGCAAGGTATTAACTTGGTAAGCAAGGTATTAACTTGGTAAGCAAGGTATCAATTTGGTAAGCAAGGTATCAACTTGGTAAGCAAGGTATCAACTTGGTATGCAAGGTATTAACTTAGTAAGCAAGGTATCAAATTGGTAAGCAAGGTATTAACTTTATAAGCAAGGTATTAACTCGGTAAGCAAGGTATCAACTTGGGAAGCAAGGTGTCAACTTGGTAAGCGCAAGGTATTAACTTGGTAAGCAAGGTATTAACTTGGTAAACAAGGTATCAACTTGGTAAGCAAGGTATCAACTTGGTAAGCAAGGTATTAACTTGGTAAGCAAGGTATCAACTTGGTAAGCAAGGTATTAACTTGGTAAGCAAGGTATTAACTTGGTAAGCAAGGTATCAACTTGGTAAGCAAGGTATTAACTTGGTAAGCAAGGTATTAACTTGGTAAGCAAGGTGTCAACTTGGTAAGCAAGGTATTAACTTTTTAAGCAAGGTGTCAACTTGGTAAGCAAGGTATTAACTTGTTAAGCAAGGTATTAACTTGTAAGCAAGGTATTAACTTGGTAAGCAAGGTATTAACTTTGTAAGCAAGGTATTAACTCGGTAAACAAGGTATCAACTTGGTAAGCAAGGTATTAACTTGGTAAGCAAGGTATCAACTTGGTAAGAAAGGTATTAACTTGGTAAGCAAAATATCAACTTGGTAAGCAGGGTATCAACTTGGTAAGCAAGGTATCAACTTGGTAAGCAAGGTATCAACTTGGTAAGCAAGGTATCAACTTAGTAAGCAAGGTGTCAACATGGTAAGCAAGGTGTCAACTTGGTAAGCAAGGTATCAACTTGGTAAGCAAGGTGTCAACTTGGTAAGCAAGGTATCAACTTGGTAAGCAAGGTGTCAACTTGGTAAGCAAGTTGTCAACTTGGTTAGCAAAGTATTAACTTGGTAAGCAAGGTGTCAACTTGGTAAGCAAGGTGTCAACTTGGTAAGCAAGGTGTCAACTTGGTAAGCAAGGTGTCAACTTGGTAAGCAAAATAACAACTTGGTAAGCAAGGTGTCAACTTGGTAAGCAAGGTGTCAACTTGGTAAGCAAGGTATCAGCTTGGTAAGCAAGGTATCAGCTTGGTAAGCAAGTTGTCAACTTGGTTAGCAAAGTATTAACTTGGTAAGCAAGGTGTCAACTTGGTAAGCATGGTATCAACTTGGTAATCAAGGTATTAACTTGATAAGGAAGGTATCAACTTGGTAATCAAGGTATTAACTTGATAACCAAGGTATCAACTTGGTAATCAAGGTATTAACTTGATAAGCAAGGTATCAACTTGGTAATCAAGGTATTAACTTGGTAAGCAAGGTATCAACTTGGTAATCAAGGTATTAACTTGATAAGCAAGGTATCAACTTGGTAATCAAGGTATTAACTTGATAAGCAAGGTATCAACTTGGTAATCAAGGTATTAACTTGATAAGCAAGATATCAACTTGGTAATCAAGGCGCTGCTGCTCAAACTGATGCAAGATCAAGCAAATGATTTTTTACACATCAGTTTTATAGGCTAAGAACTGTTATTTTTCCTCAGTTTATTTCAAAACCCAGCCCTTTCAGAGGTATACTACCCCCCCCTCCCCCCAGGATGCCACCCATATCTGTCGGCTAACACCCAGGTACCTACTTGCTGCTAGGTGAACAGGGACAGCACGTGTGAGGAAACATGCCCTTTGCTTTCACCCGTACCAGATATCGAATCCCGGACACTCCAAGTGGGTGCTCGGGGTTCAGTTGGTAGCGGCCTTAACACACACTGAAGGCCCGGGGTTCGACCCGCGGACGAATGGAATTGTTTGTCATATATCCTTACACCTGCTGCTTCTCCCTTCCCTGTTTACCTAGCAATAAGTAGGTACCTGGATGTTAGCTGTCAGATGTGGGGTCGCATCCTGGGGGAGAGGATTAAAGAACCTCTGTGGAAATAACCCAGACAGTCTGATGACATGGCTCTGTTAGGTTCTTCCAGGATTACTAACTCTCCGGGTTAATAATCCAGATAAACTCTTTATTTTCTTCTTCATGGAGAGGTTGCAAGTTGTCGCCAGCAGTCATAACTAGTAAAACGCACACACACACACACACACACACACACACACACACACACACAGTCTGTAGAGTGAAGTAGTGGAGGCAGGATCCATACGTAGCTTTAGGCTGAGGTACGATATGGCTCTTGGCACAGAGAGAGAATGGACCTAGTAGCAACTAGCGAAGAGGCGGAGCCAGGACCTATGAATCGACCCCTGCAGCCACATATGAGTGAGTACGTCAGATGTGTGTCTACAAGTGCCTCTGATAACCACTTACTGACCTGTGCACTATCATGACGTCATTCATCATATAATTCAGATTATCCAGGCCAAATTTTTACATATTAATTTATATAATTTGCTTTGCAGTTTATTCCAGCCTACTGCTTAGTTTACCAATTAGGAATTAACAGTGTTAGTGTCCACCTCTAGGCACGCAACCTAGGGGATTACACATTATTATTATTATTATTATTATTATTATTATTATTATTATTATTATTATTATTATTATATGCTATCTTCTTCTTCTTCTTCTTCTTCTTCTTCTTCTTCTTCTTCTTCTTCTTCTTCTTCTTCTTCTTCTTCTTCTTCTTCTTCTTCTTCTTCTTCTTCTTCTTATTATTATTATTATTATTATTATTGCCAAGAAAAAGTGTTTGGAGAAAGGGGTGGCGATCAGGTTTGATCTAAGTCAGGGAAGTGTTGCCCAAATTTCTCGAGATCAGGAGCAGTTTACCAGCATCAAGGCATCCATCACATCCCCCCCCCCATAAAGGGGTCATTACACAGTTACCGCTTGACAAAAGGAGGGGGAGGAGGAGGTAACTCAAGTGCCTTGGATCAAGAGTCCTTTAGCCGACATTAACAAATCCAGTGATTGTTATATTTGGAAGCAGCGAGGATGCTGTGTCATGGAAGTCCGACACACTCTGCTAATTACTTGGTAATTGCTCCAGTTGGGTGTGGTCATGTTGACCTTGTGACCTTTGCTGAGGTCACCTGGGAGCGCTACCCTTTATCCCCCCCCCGGCCACTTCGCCTCTATTATTATAGTCGCAGCAAATCGCTAAATCCGTATGGAAGGGTCATGCGGTGCAATTTCCATTCATTTTAAAGACTCTCCTGTTTCTGCTTTGTGTTGGAGGAGACATGGGTAGAGGCAGATTTTTATTATTATTATTATTATTATTATTATTATTATTATTATTATTATTATTATTATTATTATTATCATCATCATCATCATCATCAATCAGTTAATAATGTTATTGTTTTTGTTATTATTATTATTATTATCGAAAACCAGCGCCAAACCCTTATGGGTCACACAGCAAGGGCATTATGTCCGGATCTATTGTTTTTTCTTAAAGCCCTTGCGCAGTTCTTCCCCAGTTTTTATCATACAGAAGAAACTCTGTATTCGGAATTAATTGTTTTCTGCGTGTGTACTGAATATTGAATTTTCTGAATACTGGATCAATTTTTTTTATAGGAAATAATGTAATTTGAATTAATTCGTTCCAGACCCCGAAACTTACTCTTGACAAATCATTTTTAAGCCAGAACATTGGTTAATTAAACTTGTAAAATAACGTGTACAAGAAATTATACATAAACCTGCAAGAATTTTAACTCCTGTTGCCACATACGTACTTTATAATGCGCCTTTATTTTTGATAATAGAAAATACGGTAGATGTTGACATGCCGTATTTCTTGGCAAAGTGAACAAGACGTATTCCATTTTTGTGTTGCAATAAGCTTCTTATTTTTAGTTCACTGGTGGTTCTTACAGTTTTCCTTTGTTTTTTTCCTTCACTATTCTTATTCGGGGCCATAGTTACTTATTTTCAACAATAAAATAAAAATAACACAAAGTTATATAAAAAAAATAACTGAATCACAGGAGCTCAAAAAGCATCCGTCGTTCCAAATGTAATATACTCTTTTCGATTTTTTCCGGATACTGTATTTTTACGAGTAAGGTTCATCCGAATACAGAGGTTCTGCTGTGTGTATATGTCGTGCCGAATATGTAAAACTGGTCAGTTAGCAAGAACTCATTTAAAATTAAGTCATTTCTAAAATTTTCTCTTATACTTTTAAAGATATATTTTTTTCATTAATCTTAATGTAAAAAATTTTTAATTTTGCTGCAAAAGAATCTTAAAAAATTTACCTAACCTTATTATAACAAGAACAATTTATTTTTAGCCTAACCCAACTAAATATATTTTAGATTTGTTTACAATAATTTATTACTAATAAAGACAGTGAAATATTTTTTTTTGTTGGGTTCAGAATGATTTTGGCGAAATTATTGCATACACAAATTTTCGCTTGTTCTATATGGCAAGATGAGCATTGCTATTTAAGCCAAGATCGCAAGTTCTGCCTATTTGGCACGACATATATATAAATATATATATATATATATATATATATATATATATATATATATATATATATATATATATATATATATATATATATATATATATGTGTGTGTGTGTGTGTGTGTGTGTGTGTGTGTGTGTGTGTGTGTGTGTGTGTGTGTGTGTGTGTGTGTGATATTTTTCATGGAAAAAGCTAAACCCTTTCGGGTCATACAGCTCCAGATTTTTGAGAGTCAAGTTTGATGCGAATGGAGAAAGTGAAGATATGTCAGGAGCCAGAGGTGTGGCGTACATGCTGCTAGTATTGGTGATCAGGACTATACATGAACCAGACTAGCAGGAGCAGCAGACGTTCACACACACACACACACGGACACGGGCACAAGGAGCGAGCTAGGAGACAACCATGGAGCAGGACTCACTCTGGAACAGCGACCCGCCTCTTCCTTGGAGGCCCCGGAAGAGGAAGGAGTTAAGCAGGAGGCGCGCGTGTCGGGGGAGGAGGAAGAGTGAGGGCTCAGGTCACAGTTATCATGGACGACAAATTGCATTTTGCTGTCGTGTTTAAAAAAAAAAACAACTTCAGTTGAGAAATCAATGACAACTTTTTTAATGTCAACAGGTTAAGAGGCACCTAAGTTCCCCCGTCTTCTACTAACACGCTCATTTTTCCATTATAATCTACCTTGTCCATAATTACTATCGCATTTGCTTTGTCTGTTTTGTAAGGTGAAGTCCAGGATCTTTCCTTAATTAATGGTATAACTTAACAAATCTTTGGTGAAAATTGTTGTAGAGGTCTGAGCTCTCAGACGTCTACAATACAATGATGACAATTGTTGTAGAGGTCTGAGCTGTCAGACGTCTACAATACAATGATGACAATTGTTGTAGAGGTCTGAGCTGTCAGACGTCTACAACACAATTGTTCTCAAAGTTTTGTTAAGTTATACCATGAATTAAAAAAGGATCCTGGACTTCACCTTACGAAACAAAGCAAATGCGATAATAATTATGGACAAGGTAGATTATAGTGGAAAAACGAACATGTTATTAGAAGACGGAGGAACTTATGTGCCTCTTAACGTAGGGACAGTGTCGTCGCTATAATGAAATACAATGATAATAGAGATAGAATGAGTCATGGCTACACTGAGAACTAACCGATTTTGACGTTCTCTTGTAGCAGCAGGAGCTCCACGATCTCTACATTCTCGTTGTCGACGGCGATCTGGATGGCGGAGCGTCCGAGGATGTCGGTGCAGTTGACGTTGACGGCGGAAGGAGGGGAGAGGCAGCGCATCATAGTGTGCTTATCCCCCCGTTCCGCCGCCTCCAGGAACACCCGCTCCTTCGGGTCCATCATGTGACCATCCTGTGGGAGAAGAGACGGTTTGGTGCGAAAAGATAGTCAGGTTTTATGGTCTGATCTGGAAGAGAATAAGGTCAGTGTGAGAGATGCACAGGTTGCTAGTTCATCCTGATGCACAGGTTGCTAGTTCATCCTGATGCATAGGTTACTAGTTCATCCTGATGCACAGGTTGCTAGTTCATCCTGATGCATAGGTTACTAGTTCATCCTGATGCACAGGTTACTAGTTCATCCTGATGCACAGGTTGCTAGTTCATTCTGATACACAGGTTGCTAGTTCATTCTGATACACAGGTTGCTAGTTCATTCTGATGCACAGGTTACTAGTTCATCCTGATGCACAGGTTGCTAGTTCATCCTGATGCACAGGTTGCTAGTTCATCCTGATGCACAGGTTGCTAGTTCATCCTGATGCACAGGTTACTAGTTTATCCTGATGCACAGGTTACTAGTTTATCCTGATGCACAGGTTACTAGTTCATCTTGATGCACAGGTTAATAGTTCATCCTGATGCACAGGTTACTAGTTTATCCTGATGCACAGGTTACTAGTTCATCCTGATGCACAGGTTACTAGTTTATCCTGATGCACAGGTTACTAGTTCATCTTGATGCACAGGTTACTAGTTCATCTTGATGCACAGGTTACTAGTTCATCCTGATGCACAGGTTACTAGTTTATCCTGATGCACAGGTTACTAGTTCATCCTGATGCACAGGTTACTAGTTTATCCTGATGCACAGGTTACTAGTTCATCTTGATGCACAGGTTACTAGTTCATCCTGATGCACAGGTTACTAGTTTATCCTGATGCACAGGTTACTAGTTTATCCTGATGCACAGGTTACTAGTTCATCCTGATGCACAAGTTACTAGTTCATCCTGATGCATAAGTTACTAGTTCATCCTGATGCATAAGTTACTAGTTCATCCTGATGCATAAGTTACTAGTTCATCCTGATGCACAGGTTACTAGTTTATCCTGATGCACAGGTTACTAGTTTATCCTGATGCACAGGTTACTAGTTCATCCTGATGCACAAGTTACTAGTTCATCCTGATGCATAAGTTACTAGTTCATCCTGAGGGAGAAAGAGGTTCATTGTGAACAGCTGCACCGAAGTTCCCGTAATTGAAACTAATATATTAAGTCAACTCTGAATTTCCTCTTTGGCACAAGAGTATAATCTACATTTTTACCTTCCGTCAGGTCCCCTCCGCCTGATGAATATTTACGACTTACATGAGGAAGAAATCACAAAAAAAACACGTGATTGCAAGTGTGAAAAAATACCACAGTGAAAACCGGAAATAAAACCTGAGCGCTTACACATACTATTCCTCTGAAGATGTGTGTGTAAGCACATGAAAGCGCTCCGGTTTTCTTTCATATTTTCACTGTATATTTTTTTCATGACTTGCATGAGAACGATGCATTTTTTTTTGCAAATTTAGTATTGGTGATGGACTGTTTGTATGACCTGCCCTTCCTGAAGGGTGGCATTCACATGGTAGAAAAAGTTGTTCAGTTCTGGTGAGTGTTCGGGAGAACTTAAGTGTGGAGGAATATTTTTCGAGCTGTTTTGGCAGTACACTGGAGAAAGGTTGAAAGATGGGTCAACAGATTCTCCTCGGTAATCTGACGAAATTTGAGAAAATATTGATTATTTTATGTATAGTTGAAGATGCAGACTAAGTGCTCTTATCCAGCCTCGACTCTCATTTCTAAGACCAGTCTTGTTTAAGCAGCAAACCCTCGAAAATGACCCACAGTAGTCGACTAATATTAAGGTACTTCTTTAATGCTAGGTGAAAAAGGAGACAACAGGTGTAAAGAGACTTGCCCACACACCTCGTCCCTCGCAGGAGTGACTAAACAGTCGACTAACATCTAGGTACCTATTTAACACTAAATGAAAAGGAGAAAGGAGATGAGTCGCTCAGTTGATGATGTGACCCACAACAGGTGACTAACATCTAAGTACTTATATAAGTATATAAGGGTTCTTTCCAGCACACCTCTCCTGCCCAGAAATCGAACCCAGGTCAACTGTGTTGTGAATCGAGCGCTCTACAGGTAAGCTACAGATGGATAAGCAAAAAGGAAAAATAATAACAGTTCCTTCGACTGACAGGAGTGAGTCCACGAGATGAAGAAGAGAGGGATGCTAGCGTGATTACCAGCGGGAGTCTGAGACCAAGAAAGTGAGTTATCAGGACCAGAGACGAAGCTCAGGGGAACCCACGATCGACCTGACGCCACCGATCCACTGCTAATTACGGGAAACCAGAAGACACAATAGAATAATGAGCTCTCATTCTCTCTCTCTCTCTCTCTCTCTCTCTCTCTCTCTCTCTCTCTCTCTCTCTCTCTCTCTCTCTCTCTCTCTCTCTCTCTCTCTCTCTCTCTCTCTCTCTCTCTCACACACACACACACACTGACAGCATCTTAATGACGTCTCTGAGGGGAAAAACTATACATTCTTCTGTATTCCACCCTCCTCCCCGATTATCACTCTCCCTTTTCCCCAACCGTTTCCCCTCACTTTTCCCCTCCCCCTCTCTTACTCCCTACCCTGCCCCCTTTCCCTTTACTCTCCCTGACTATATTTCATTCTCTCCTGCTTTCTCTGTCTCAGTTGCTTAACTGGATGACCTGTAAGGGTTCTGCTCTTTTTTTAATATAATAATAATAATAATAATGTTTGTCAGTACATTTGTTCGTTGATTAGTTTCTCTGGCTATACATCTAATATTATCCACAATTATAAGAAGTTTCTCTAGTCATAGGAGTTATCTACAGTCATAAGGATTATCTCTTGTTATAAGTATTATCTATAATCATAAGCATTTTCTATAATGGAGGATTTTCTAGAATTATATGTTATCGTGAAGATTGTTCAGTATATAATTATAATAAATATTTTGTATAATTGTAAGGTTTATAATCACATTATCTATAATAAGCATTAATAGTCATTATAATCATGAAAGACTACGTATGCAAACATTTCTTGACCCCTACCCAAAATACGTAGTTCCTGACCCCTTACACTAAATACATATTACCTGACCCCACGTACACCCTACATTTCCTACCCCCACCCCACATTTCCTAACCCCACCTACACCCCACATTTCCTCACCCCTCACATTTCCTGGCCCTCCTCCCACACGTGATGCAGTACGTCAGAAGGGACGGTCCAGTATGTTCCATCAGGGAGGCGAGTCTGCACTCTGGATCTACACATTGTAAATTCCAGGGAAGTATCGATGTCAACTCTGCCATACCTGGCAACTACCAGGCGAGACTCTTTAAACGACAACAAACACAATTTCCTCTTATTATTTTTTTTCTTCATGACTCTGCTTCCTTGCTTTTCAGTTTCATTCTCCACGTTTTTTTTTCTTCCTCTCTTCTTTCCCCTTTACTCTCCTCCTTTCTTTCTTCATTCCTCTCTTTCTCTGATCCATAGCTGAATATATTAGAATTCTTTTAAAGTAGGTGAACGCCTTGGCTGAATCTGGCACCATTTTCAACAGGTGTCTGTGTTCTCGTTTCTTGAGTAATTGATTGACTAAAGTGACATGTGTTTAATTGATTAAGGTGACCCCTGATTAAGTGGCTAAGGTGACCCCTGATTAAGTGACTAAGGTGACCTGTGTTTGGGTAATTGACTAAAGTGATCCTAACCCTTGCAGTGAAACAGAGAACAAATATTAGGTTATTATAAATCTGTGTGACGTAGTCTAGTGTGACGTGCTCTCTTGCCTCGTCAGAACACTCCTATTACAACTGAAGCGAGTCAGTGTATTATGTCGTCAAAACACTCGTGAAGCGAGTCAGTGTGACTTGCTCTCATATGTGTCGTGTCAACTGAAGCGAGTCAGTGTGACTTGCTCTCATATGTCGTCAAAACACTCGTGTTACAACTGAAGCGAGTCAGTGTGACTTGCTCTCATATGTCGTCAAAACACTCGTGTTACAACTGAAACGAGTCAGTGTGACGTGCTTTCAGACCTTCCAAATGCGAGCATAAAAAATGCAAGAGTTTGAGAGTGTGTTGATCCCCCAGCAACGTGAGGGCGAGTTAGTGGCCACCTCATCCTTGCTTCATGTCTACTCTAGTCAGTGCTGTGGGTTTGCCTTTAAGATAAGATTTTGTTCGCATTTTTAACCCGGGTGAGGGCTAGCCACTCAGGATAACCCAAGAAAATCAGAGCGTCATCGTGGACTATCTGTCCTATTTCCATTGTGGTCTTTCGGTCTTGTCCCCCAGGATGCGACCCACAACAGTCGACTAACACCCAGGTACCTACTTACTGCTAGATAAACAGGGACAGCAGGAGTACAGAAACATGTCCGATGTTTTTACCCGGCTGAAGACTGAACTAAGGACACTCAAGTGTGTTAGGCAAGGGTTTTATCGTCCCTCTTCTTAAAGCTACGTATAGATCCTTCCTCCACTACATCACTCTCCAGTGTGTGTGTGTATGCGCGCTCGTACGTGTGTATTCACTCTCTGAAAGTGTCTTCGGCCGTGTAAAAAAAAAAGTTCTATTTTAAATTCCTGCATCACGCAAGAGACACGCACTCTAAATTTTTTTTTTTTTTCATTTTTATGGCATTCAGTGTCAGGGCATATTTTTATATTTTTTGTTACACAAACTTACATTTAAAGACTATTTTATTTAGCTTAAAAATCCTCTTTAAGGGGGGCTCCTTGGCGTGGTGAAGAGGCTCTTGGTCTGAGGAATTAGCCCTGTCGGTCTTCTTCCTCAGACCAAACCTAATTACCCCCCATTCTCTCCTCCCCTATCCCATCCTCCCCATTTTCCTTTTTCCTCCTCCTCCTCCTCACCCCTCCCTTTTGCCCTTCCTCTTTTTGGCCTTCAGGATTTCTCCCACAGGCGCGCTAGTTCCTAGGTAGGGGAAAGGACACCGGGGTCCATCCCATTCCGTTGAGGTTCTTGGCGGTGGCGTAGTTTGCCGTGGAATCTGGATTGCCTGGGGATGTCCCGATCCCTCTCCGGTATCCCGGAGTAGCTTTGGGTGTCTTTTGGGCGACGGGTGTATCTCTGGAAGCCACCTTTCGGATTCCGGGGGTGGTGGCCGAAGGAGGTATGCTTTGTGGCGGATATCCGGCCGCCCTCTCTTTTGTCCACCGAGGTAGCTCGGCAGATGTGAGGTTGCTATCCCGGATTGCTGGTTTACTGGCATGAAGGGTAGGGTATGGCACGGGTTCCATGCTGCATCTGCGCTACTAGCGGTGTTGAGGTCCTCTTGGGCGCGGAGGGAGATTTCCTGCCCTTTCATTCCTCCTGGGAACTATTCCTCCCCGCTCCCCCCTTTTTTTATTCTTTTTTTTATTTTTATTTTCTTTTCTTCTTTCTTTTTTTTTCTTAAAAACAAAAAGCAAAGGAGTAACCTAACCATGGCAGCCCTAGTCCATGAACCCACTACCCCCGGGCCCCTTCTTGATACCGCACCCCATTCTGACCCTGCCTTGTGTTTAGATCACTCTTCGGACACTCCTGATGCCCCTGTACCTCTTGCTGGTGCTGTTTCCTCACCCGCTTCAGGTACCGGGGCTTCGACTGACTCCTTCGATTTGTCTGAACTCCGCTCTCCTTTGACTATGCTTCCGGCTTCTCCCTCTACGGTACGGCAATTTTCGAATCGCCCGCCCATTTCGCGCCGGACCAACTCCGGTCCTACTCCTAAACGCCAACGTCAATCTCCTGATGATGCTCCTTCGTTACCTTCCCATTCTACTCGGAAAAGACCGACACGTCAAGCACTCCCTCTCCATGCTCAGTTTCGGACCACACAATGGACTAAATTCTTTACTTTAAGACCAACTTCTTCTTCTGCCTACCTTTCTGACCATAGTATTGGCAAAGCTCTCCTGTGTCATGTTGGTAGAGATATTTTATTTCATGCTCTCAAGAGCGGTATGCGCATCGTCACTGTCCAGAATGCTACCCAAGCTCATGATCTTTCTCTCCTTTCGAATATCGATACTACTCCTATCACTATTGAAAAACATCTTTCTCTCAATTCTTGTAGTGGTACTGTCATTCTGCCCCATACCATAGTCCAACAGAATTTCCAGTCATGTGGCAATGACATTTTTGAACAGCTGGAACTCCAGGATCTCCCAATCCTCAAAGTAGACACTTATGTCCTTCCTGCCCGGGGGCGGAGACGTTACCCTTGCAATGTGGCTCGTTTAACTTTTGACAGCCGAGAACTCCCGTCCTCTGTATATGTCGCGGGACATCGGTTACAAGTTCGAAAGGTGATACCTACACCGCAACAATGTAGAAATTGCTGGCGTTTTGGTCACCCAGCGAAATATTGCAGATCTATGGCCGAATGCCCAGTCTGTGGTGCCGACGACCATTCTAATACATCTTGCAGTCAACCTCCATCTTGCCTTAATTGTAATGAAGCTCACCCTTCGTACTCCCGCCGTTGCCAGGTCTACTTAAATGAACGTGAAATCCGTTGCCTCAAAGAGGCAGAAGGTCTCCCTTATGCTATGGCAGTTACTCATCTCCGCCTCCAAGGGAGACTACCCCGTGTTTCTTATTCTCGTGTTTCCAAACATCCCCCCACTTCTGGGGTCCCATCTTCTGCAGCCTCCTCTGTTGTTACCCCTCCCATAGCCACTACGGCATCTAATCCTTTTGCTGTCCTTGGCTCTGACGTCCCGACTACAACTCAGTCTGTTCTCACATCTTCGCGTCCTTCCTCACAAGCCCCAGTATCGACAAGACCTCGTACGACACCTATTACCAATCGCCCCTCTACTACTCAGAAGTCCAAAAAATCCACATTGCCCAAATCTTCTTTGCCCCTTCCTTCCCTTCTTCCACCTCCACACTTTACCTTTCCAGTCTCTGTACCTAGTTCTTCCCCTCTCTCTGGCTCTATTACAAGTGTGGAGATTCACCCTCCTCCTCGTACTATGCCTTCCACCCCCGTCCCCTCCCAAGTTTCTCCCTCTTCTGCCACCTCCCAGGTTTCTGCCTCTTCTGTCCCCCCTCCCACACTTCATCTCCAGTTTCTTACACTCTTCCCTCCCCCTCTACTTTGGTACAGTCCATTACTGTCCCAATCTTTACTCACCCTCCTCCTTCTATCTCCAATATGGTCTCCCATACATCTTTGAATTCAGAAACACTTGAAGCCATTTCAGAATATATTGCAGAGACTAAACCTTCAATGGACACTGATTCACTTCCTGTTCCTTCTCTTCCCTCTCCTCCATCTTCACAACCCCAATCTTCGCAACGCTCCGTTCCTTCGCTACTTGAACGTCTTCCAATGCCACCACACGTTGACTTTTCTAACCCCTCTAGTCCGTAGGTGCCTTTACCTACAGATTCCTGGTATTTTCTTCATCGCCAATCATGGCCTATTTACAGTGGAATATCCGCGGCCTCAGGGGTAATCGGGGTGAGCTTCAGATGTTGCTTTCCAGGTTTTCCCCTGTTGGTGCTTGCTTACAAGAACCAAAATTACACTCGGCTGTTTTCCAACCTATCTCAGGCTATAATTTATTGTATTCTTCGAATCCTTTCTCAGATGGGACCTTTAATGAAAGTGCCCTTCTTCTACGCAATGATATTCCGTACTGTCAACTATTTGTCCATACCTCGCTGCATTACACTGCAGCCCGTATCCACTTGAATAAGTGGTTTACAATATGTTCTTTATATCTCTCTCCTTCTCGAGCATTTTCTATCCCAGACTTTGCCTTTCTTGTTTCATCCTTACCACCACCACTTCTGTTACTTGGTGATTTTAATGCCCACCATTTCCTCTGGGGGGGGGTCTCATTGTGACTCACGTGGCATCCAGTTGGAGGCTTTTCTCGCCTCTCACCCCCTCCATGTTTTAAATACGGGTACTCCCACCCATTTTGATCCTCGTACTCATACTCTCTCTTGCATCGATCTGTCAGTCTGCTCTTCCTCCACTGCACTAGACTTCACCTGGTCTGTTCTACCGGACTTACATGACAGCGATCATTTTCCGATCATTCTTACTTCTCCTTCCTATTCACCACCTTTCCGTAGCCCTCGCTGGCAATTTGATCGGGCAAATTGGGATCTTTACTCACACCTCACTGCTTTTAGTGAGGTTCCTTCTTCATCCTCCATTGATGAGCTCCTACACATCTTCTCGACGTCAGTTTATACCGCAGCTTCTCATTCTATACCCCAAACCTCAGGCAGGCATTCTCAGAAGTGCGTGCCTTGGTGGTCTCCTGCTTGTGCTCGTGCAGTACGTTTGAAACGTGCTGCTTGGGGCAGGTACCGGTACAATAGAACCGCTGAGAGACTTCTTGATTTTAAGCAAAAGCGTACGATCGCTCGCCGTGTCATCCATGAAGCTAAACGCACTTGTTGGCGAGACTATGTTTCCACCATCACTTCTGCTTCTTCTATGAGTGCAGTCTGGAAAAAAGTGAGGAAATTGAGTGGTAAATACTCTCCTGACCCGGCTCCTGTTCTACGGGTCGCTGGTGTTGATGTAGCAAACCCTCTCGACGTTGCCATTGAACTTGGCACACATCTGGTCCGTATTTCCCGAGGGCTCCATCTATGCCCCTCGTTTCTTTCCTCAAAGTCTGCCAGAGAGTTAGTACCCTTGGACTTTTCTTCTCTCAGAGAAGAACAATATAATGTGCCTTTTACACTTCAAGAACTGGAGGCAACGCTCTCAGCTTGCCGATCATCGGCAGCTGGGCCTGACGACATTCATATTCGTATGTTACAACATTTACATCGGTCGGCCCTTGTAGTCCTCTTACACCTCTTCAATCTTATTTGGGCACAAGGAGTTCTTCCCCAGCTGTGGAAATCTACCATTGTTCTCCCTTTCCGCAAACCGGGTACTACAGGACATGATGCCTCCCACTATCGTCCCATCGCTCTTACTAGTGCAGTTTGCAAAGTGATGGAACGTCTCGTAAATCGACATTTAATGTGGTATTTAGAGACACACAACAGTCTCTCCACTAGTCAATATGGCTTTCGTAAGGGTCGTTCTACCATAGACCCCTTACTACGCTTGGATACGTATGTTCGTAATGCCTTTGCGATTAATCACTCAGTTATTGCCATATTTTTTGACCTTGAGAAGGCATATGACACAACTTGGAGGTATAATATTTTGGCCCAGGCCCATTCCTTAGGCCTCCGAGGCAATCTACCATCCTTCCTTAAGAACTTTTTAACTGACAGACATTTCCGTGTTCGAGTCAATAATGTTCTTTCCCCGGACTTCGTCCAAGATGAAGGTGTCCCTCAGGGATGTGTTCTAAGCACAACACTTTTTCTCCTTGCTATAAATGATTTGGCCTCTGTTCTTCCACCCAATATTTGGTCATCACTCTATGTTGATGACTTCGCTATTGCTTGTGCAGGCGCTGACTGTCATCTTATTGCAGTTTCTCTCCAGCATGCGGTCGACCGTGTTTCCACTTGGGCCACCACGCATGGGTTTAAATTTTCAAGTACCAAAACTCACCAAATTACTTTCACTAGATGCTCTGTTATCTCCGATCATCCTTTGTATCTCTATGGCTCCCATATCCCCAAACGTGATACAGTCAGGTTTCTAGGCCTTCTCTTTGAGCGTAGGTTATCCTGGAAACCTCACATTACCTCTCTGAAGGCAACTTGTCACAGCCGGCTAAACCTTCTTAAAACCCTTGCTCATCTTTCCTGGGGAGCTGATCGTCGAACTCTGCTTCACCTACATTCAGCCCTCGTTTTATCGAAACTCGATTATGGTGACCAGATTTATTCCGTGGCCTCTCCTGCTACTCTCTCTAGCCTTAACTCTATCCATCACCAAGGATTACGTTTGTGCCTTGGTGCTTTTCGCTCTTCCCCTGTTGAGAGCCTCTATACAGAAGCGAATGTTCCATCCTTGTCTCATCGCCGTGATGCCCATTGCCTTCGCTACTATGTACGCTCTCACGATCTACACAATCCTTCCATTTATAGAATGGTCACCGATATTAGTAGACATTCTTCATTCGTTCGCCGCCCCTGTTTGCTCCGTCCCTTTTCTCTTCGCCTACATTCACTCTTGTCTTCCCTTCAGTTACCACCTTTATATGTTCATGTAGCATCTCACTTTTCCCTACCCCCCTGGGAAGTTCCAGCTGTTCGGGTCTGTTCTTTCTCACTCCCTTGTTTGAAAGCTCAACTGCCTATGGTGGCTTCCCGCTCTCTTTTTCTTGATCATTTCCACTCCCATTCTCATGCCACCGCTGTGTACACAGATGGCTCTAAGTCTTCAGACGGCATCGGATTCGCAGCAGTGTTTCCGGACAGCGTCGTGCGGGGGCATTTACTATCTTCAGCTAGCATTTTTACTGCTGAACTGTATGCCATTCTTGCAGCACTTATTCGTATCGCATCTATGCCTGTGTCATCATTTGTAGTAGTCTCAGACTCCCTTAGTGCTCTACAGGCTATACGAAAATTTGATACATCTCATCCCCTAGTTCTCCGTATCCAACTTTGGCTACGCCGTATCTCTACCAAACATAAAGATATTGTTTTTTGTTGGGTCCCTGGTCATGTCGACGTACAGGGCAATGAACAGGCAGACACTGCTGCGCGGTCAGCAGTACATGACCTACCAATTTCCTATCGAGGTGTTCCATTTCTGGATTATTTTGCTGCAATAGCTACCCACCTTCGCACCCGTTGGCAACAACGTTGGTCAACTCTGCTCGGTAACAAACTTCATTCTATTAAACCGAGCATAGGTTACTGGCCGTCTTCTAGTCATCAGTGCCGAGGTTGGGAGACCACTCTCTCCCGCCTTCGCATTGGCCACACTCGTCTTACTCATGGGTATCTCATGGAGAGGCACCCTGTTCCTCTCTGTGAGCAGTGTCAAGTTCCAGTATCGATTAGCCACATTCTGTTAGACTGCCCTCTCTATCAACGAGCACGCAGAATTTACCTCCAACGTCGTCTTCGTTCTACTACTCTCTCTTTACCTTCCCTTCTTGCTGATGGACCCTCCTTTAGTCCTGACTCTCATTGACTTCTTGACAACGACTGATTTACTCCACAAACTCTGATGATACTTTTTGCTCTCCCCTCAGCCCTTTCTAGTTCAGTCTCTTGCTGCCCTTTACCCTTTCACCATCCACTACCCCGCTGTTATCCGTAACCTATTACTCATCCATCTCCCTTTTGCCACCTGATGCCCTCGCTTCCTTCCTGCCCTGCAGCGCTGTATAGTCCTTGTGGCTTAGCGCTTCTTTTTGATTATAATAATAATTCGCGGGGTGTATGTATGTTTGCACCGTTGATGTGAATCGGGGTTCGAACCACGGCTTCCTTCCTGTGGTACCCGGACCTGCCTGGGCTCGAATATTTGTCCTTGGAGTTGGATTTCCGATGGAATATTTATGCCGTTCCTACGATCAGCTTAAAGGTTCCCAGCACGCGAGGCAGTGAGTGAAGGAGAGAGAGAGAGAGAGACAGAGAGAGAGAGAGAGAGAGAGAGAGAGAGAGAGGAAGGATGAGAGAAGAGAATATGAAAAAAAAATCACTTTAGGAGGGTTATTAACCCAGGATAACCTTTAAGAAAAACCACATTAACCCAGGATAACTTTTAAGAAAATCCACATTAACCCAGGATAACCTTTAAGAAAAGCCACATTAACCCAGGATAACCCTAAGAAAGCCACAAGAGCCATATAACTCCAAGGTACCTATTTACTGCTAAGTGAAGAAGGGCAGCAGGTGTAAGGAGACTTTCTCTTATACCTCTCCGCCCACGTTAGTATTGAACCCAGGCCCTTTGGATTATGAGCACTGAGCACTACGCACTTTAAGTTAATTGAACACGAGGGAAGACTTACAAGTGTTCCGAGTGAACCAGGCCTCACACAGCCTGATAATTAAAACACTGACGAATAAAGACATGTCTGCAACTCCCAGGCGTCGTTATTGACGACAAGTTTCACTAAACCAGTAGTTTTATCCACTGCAATACAGAGAATAAATACTTGCAACAGCGGAAGAGGCAGAGAGGTAATTCAATAACATCAAAGTCGCCTCTTTACTTCTCTGTATTGTATTGAAAAAAGAACACTGGCGGGTGAAACATCTCATCAATAAAGATACCTGGGTGTTGCACATGTACTTATTCACCCAGTGTATACCATGCTCGATTGGTAGAGCACTGATCTCTCATACTGAGGTCCGTGGTTCGATCCCCGGTACGGGTGGAAACATTAGGACGTGTTTCTTTAAGACACTTGCTGTCCCAGTTCAACCATCAGTAAAATGGGTACCTGGGTGTTAGTGGACTGGAGTGGGTCGTATCATGGGCACAAAATTGACCTAATTTGCCCGAAATGCTTTGCAAAACAAGGGGCTTTCTATATAGTAGTATGTCGTTGATGTCAACTACGATCTGTATACCTTTTACATGTACTTGTAGAAATAAAGATTATTATTATTATTATTATTATTATTATTATTATTATTATTATTATTATTATTATTATGGTGGACACTAATGTATTTTATTATCTTCTAGGAAGAGGTTTAATGAACCTGTGTTTTCCACTCCTTTCATACGCTGTTTTTTTTTTTCCAGCCACTATCTCTAGGTGCATCTAGATTTATATTATTGATGGCATGCAGTATCGACAAGTTGATGACTGAGACGTACTTAACAGTTGATGACTGAGACACTATTACAAATGTCTCATTCTTCAACTTGTGGATTTTTTCAACCAATTATATCACATTAAACAGTTGTTTATCAAGGCAGTACAGAAGACCGTCCCTGTGCCAGGGTAGGGTACGGTCCTGTGTCAGGGTAGGGTATGGTCCTATGCCAGGGTAGGGTATGGTCCTGTGCCAGGGTAGGGTATGGTCCTGTGTCAGGGTAGGGTATGGTCCTGTGTCAGGGTAGGGTACGGTCCTGTGTCAGGGTAGGGTACGGTCCTGTGTCAGGGTAGGGTACGGTCCTGTGTCAGGGTAGGGTATGGTCCTGTGTCAGGGTAGGGTACGGTCCTGTGTCAGGGTAGGGTATGGTCCTGTGTCAGGGTAGGGTATGGTCCTGTGTCAGGGTAGGGTATGGTCCTGTGTCAGGGTAGGGTATGGTCCTGTGTCAGGGTAGGGTATGGTCCTGTGTCAGGGTAGGGTATGGTCCTGTGTCAGGGTAGGGTATGGTCCTGTGTCAGGGTAGGGTATGGTCCTGTGCCAGGGTAGGGTATGGTCCTGTGTCAGGGTAGGGTATGGTCCTGTGTCAGGGTAGGGTATGGTCCTGTGCCAGGGTAGGGTATGGTCCTGTGTCAGGGTAGGGTATGGTCCTGTGTCAGGGTAGGGTATGGTCCTGTGTCAGGGTAGGGTATGGTCCTGTGCGAGGGTAGGGTATGGTCCTGTGTCAGGGTAGGGTATGGTCCTGTGCCAGGGTAGGGTATGGTCCTGTGTCAGGGTAGGGTATGGTCCTGTGTCAGGGTAGGGTATGGTCCTGTGTCAGGGTAGGGTATGGTCCTGTGCCAGGGTAGGGTATGGTCCTGTGTCAGGGTAGGGTATGGTCCTGTGTCAGGGTAGGGTATGGTCCTGTGTCAGGGTAGGGTATGGTCCTGTGCCAGGGTAGGGTATGGTCCTGTGCCAGGGTAGGGTATGGTCCTGTGACAGGGTAGGGTATGGTCCTATGCCAGGGTAGGGTATGGTCCTGTGCCAGGGTAGGGTATGGTCCTGTGTCAGGGTAGGGTATGGTCCTGTGTCAGGGTAGGGTATAGTCCTGTGCCAGGGTAGGGTATGGTCCTGTGCCAGGGTAGGGTATGGTCCTGTGCCAAGGTAGGGTATGGTCCTGTGCCAGGGTAGGGTATGGTCCTGTGCCAGGGTAGGGTATGGTCCTGTGCCAGGGTAGGGTATGGTCCTGTGCCAGGGTATGGTATGGTCCTGTGCCAGGGTAGGGTATGGTCCTGTGTCAGGGTAGGGTATGGTCCTGTGCCAGGGTAGGGTACGGTCCTGTGTCAGGGTATGGTACGGTCCTGTGTCAGTGTAGGGTACGGTCCTGTGCCAGGGTAGGGTACGGTCCTGTGTCAGGGTAGGGTACGGTCCTGTGTCAGGGTAGGGTACGGTCCTGTGTCAGGGTAGGGTACGGTCCTGTGTCAGGGTAGGGTACGGTCCTGTGTCAGTGTAGGGTACGGTCCTGTGCCAGGGTAGGGTATGGTCCTGTGTCAGGGTAGGGTACGGTCCTGTGTCAGGGTAGGGTATGGTCCTGTGCCAGGGTAGGGTACGGTCCTGTGCCAGGGTAGGGTAGGGTATGGTCCTGTGTCAGGGTACGGTACGGTCCTGTGCCAGGGTAGGGTATGGTCCTGTGGTAGGGTAGGGTACGGTTCAGCGGCGCCGGTTCAGCGCCAGGCTGTTTCGGCGCCAGATTATACAGCGCCAGACCGTTCAGAAATGAAGTAACTGTTTCCAGTCTTGTCAAACTAACCTAACCTAACCTAACCTAACCTAACCTAACCTAAGCTAACTTAACCTAACCAAACCTAACCTAACCTAAGCTAACCTAACCTAAGCTAACTTAACCTAACCTAACCTAACCTAACCTAACCTAACCTAACCTAACCTAACCTAAGCTAACTTAACCTAACCTAACCTAACCTAACCTAACCTAACCTAACCTAACCTAACCTAACCTAAGCTAACTTAACCTAACCTAACCTAACCTAACCTAACCTAACCTAACCTAACCTAACCTAACCTAACCTAACCTAACCTAACCTAACCTAACCTAACCTAACCCAACCTAAGCTAACTTAACCTAACCTAACCTAACCTAACCTAACCTAACCTAACCTAACCTAACCTAACCTAAGCTAACTTAACCTAACCTAACCTAACCTAACCTAACCTAACCTAACCTACCCTACCCTACACTATCCTACCCTACCCTACCCTACCATACCATACCATACCCTACCCAATCCTATCCTATCCTACCCTATCCTACCCTACCATACCCTACCATACCCTACCCTACCCTAACCTAGTCCTAATCTAACCTAACTCTAACCTAACCTAACTTAACCTAACCTAACCTACCCTACCCTACCCTAACCTTACCGTAACCTAATCTAACCCTAACCTAACCTAACCTAGGTTAACTTAACCTAACCCACCCTACCCTACCATGCTCTACCCTACCCTACTATACCATACCCTACCCTACCCTAACCTAGCCCTAATCTAACCTAACCTAACTTACCCTACCCTAGCCTTACCCTAACCTAACCTAACCTAACCTAACCCTAACTTAACCTAACCTAAGCTAACTTAACCTAACCTACCCCAACCTTACCCTAACCTAACCTAACCTTAACCTAACCTAACATATCCTATCCTATTCTAACCTAACCTGACCTACCTTAACCTAATCTAACCCTAACCTAACCTACCCTAATTTAACCTACCCTACCCTACCCTAACCCCTAACCCTTTGATTTAGACGACCCTAACCCTTTGATTTAGACGACCCTAACCCTTTGATTTAGACGACCCTAACCCTTTGATTTAGGCGATTTAAAAACTATGTTTTTTTAATAATTTTGAATTAAATAAATCAATCTCTAAAATATGTAATTCAACAAATCATTATTCAAAAATAAATATTTCTTTTCTATATTCTGTTGACTTGAGTTTTGAAACGGCGCTGAAGTGGCCCGGCGCTGAAGTGGCCCGGCGCTGAAGCGGCCCGGCGCTGAGGCGACCCGGCGCTGATTTGGGCCACCTGCTGTGCCAAGATACCAAGGTGTTGCTGGCAGACGTTAATGACACCATGCGACAGGTCTTGTGAACTTCCATTCACCTCATCATTTCATTGTAATCACGCAACTTATAAGCTAATAACGACCCAAATTATAAACTAATAATTAGTCTGCAAACTCGACGTTATATTCGAGGGCGTCTCGTCTCGCTCAGTGTTCCGGTAGTCTCACTTCTCTGGGCTTCACGCTCCTCGCTATGTAAGCACCTGCTGTAAGGTGTATATATGTAGATGTTTCGGTCCATGCTGGGCCGTTCATAATGGGCCAGGACGGCCGAAATGTCCTCTATTGGAGAAAATGGTTTAAAATAGACACGATGGAAACAGAGTACACAAATGCAGTGTAATGAGATCCCTTCGTCCACAGGAGGGGCGAAACGTTGTCATTATAGGCTCTCATTTGTATATGTATGTTTTCAGGGTACCTACGTACTCTGGGTATCGCGTTCGCCTCACGCTTAGTGGACAGAGTATTAAGTCTGCACCAGTACTTGTACCCAGTGACCCACACGGGTTTACCGTCTGGCTAGAAATAATGCAGGAAGCAACTCGTGTACCCACCTGAGATAACCACTGAAGGAGCTCTTGATCCAGGGAGCTGGGTCAGTGCTATCATTTCTTGTATCGAACTTGATTACCTCCCAGAAATTTAGTGTGGTAGATGATAATGGGAAACCAGACATGATAAAAGGGAAACCAGACATGATAAAAGAGAAACTAGACATGAATAAATGGAAACCAGACATGATAAAAGGGAAACCAGACATGATAAAAGAGAAACTAGACATGAATAAATGGAAACCAGACATGATAAAATGGAAACCAGACATAAAATGGAAACAAGACATGATAAAATGGAAACCAGACATAAAAGGGAAACAAGACATGATAAAAGGGAAACCAGACATGAATAAATGGAAACTAGACATGATAAAATGGAAACCAGACATAAAATGGAAACAAGACATGATAAAATGGAAACCAGACATGAATAAATGGAAACTAGACATGATAAAATGGAAACCAGACATAAAAGGGAAACAAGACATGATAAAAGGGAAACAAGACATGATAAAATGGAAACCAGACATAAAAGGGAAACAAGACATGATAAAATGGAAACCAGACATAAAAGGGAAACAAGACATGATAAAATGGAAACCAGACATGAATAAATGGAAACTAGACATGATAAAATGGAAACCAGACATAAAAGGGAAACAAGACATGATAAAAGGGAAACAAGACATGATAAAATGGAAACCAGACATAAAAGGGAAACAAGACATGATAAAAGGGAAACCAGACATGAATAAATGGAAACTAGACATGATAAAATGGAAACCAGACATGATAAAATGGAAACCAGACATGATAAAAGGTAAACCAGACATGATAAAAGGGAAACCAGACATGATAAAATGGAAACCAGACATGATAAAAGGTAAACCAGACTTGATAAAATGGAAACCAGACATGATAAAAGGGAAACCAGACATGATAAAAGGGAAACCAGACATGATAAAATGGAAACCAGACATGATAAAAGTGAAACCACATGATAAAATGGAAACCAGACATGATAAAAGGGAAACCAGACATGATAAAAGGGAAACCAGACATGATAAAAGGGAAACCAGACATGATAAAAGGGAAACCAGACATGATAAAAGGGAAACCAGACATGATAAAAGGGAAACCAGACATGAATAAATGGAAACTAGACATGATAAAAGGGAAACCAGACATGATAAAAGGGAAACCAGACATGAATAAATGGAAACTAGACATGATAAAAGGGAAACCACACATGATAAAAGGGAAACCAGACACGATAAAAGGAAACTATAAGTGATAAAACTAGACGTGATAATAGAACACTAGACCTAGAAGTGGAAAAAAACAATAAGCAGATTTGTAAGCGTCGTTCTAGGATCTCTCTAGGGTATATAATTACATAATATAATTAAGCAGAGTTATAACTATATGGCATGTGTTGGGCAGAGTAATTAAGAGTTGGTTGAACCCTCCATACACATCTGCCTTATAACAGTCATTAGTGGAAGACAAGTGTGTGTGTGCTGGCTTCTAATTGAACCTTAGCTGGCACCACCACTATACTCCTGATGGCGGGGCTCCACGCTCCCTCTGATTGCCCTCTCTCCGTGGTTGCTCTGAATGGCTGCTCTCTACGGCTGCTCTGATTGGCAGGTCTCCACGGCTGCTCTGATTTAGCTAGTTTCCTCCTGTGTTCTGACTGGCAGATCTCCACAGCTGCTCTGATTGGTCATCACGGCCGCTCTGATTGATCTCCATGGCCTCTCTGAGTGGCAGAGACTGATGAGCTCAGGAACAGAAGTAACACCAGGAGAAGAGTGGCTGCAAATGGACGAGTGGGGAATGGAAAAAGGGAATGAGATAAAAGATGGAGAAAGAAAGACAGAAGGAATAAAATAGAGGGAGTGGATTGAGTGAGGAGAGCAAGAGAGAGGGTGATAATTGAGGGGTAAGAGAAAAAAAAAATGTGAATACGAAAGAGAGAGGAGAAATTGGGATGTTGGACAAGAGAGAGGGAAGAGAGGAGAAATTGGGATGTTGGACAAGAGAGGGAAGAAAAAGGGTATAAAAAAGGAAGAAAGGGAAGAAAGGCATAGAAAGAGGGTAAGAGAGGGGAGAAAGGCATAGAAAGAGGGTAAATAAACAGCTTAGTGTTTCAAGAGCACCTTCTTGATAGACTGAGAGTAGTGTACACTGTGAGGATCTTGTTAGACTGATAGTACAGTGTACACTGTGAGGATCTTGTTAGACTGATAGTACAGTGTACACTGTGAGGATCTTGATAGATTGAGAGTACAGTGTACACTGTGAGGATCTTGATAGAATGAGAGTACAGTGTACACTGTGAGGATCTTGATAGACTGAGAGTACAGTGTACACTGTGAGGATCTTGATAGACTGATAGTACAGTGTACACTGTGAGGATCTTGATAGATTGAGAGTACAGTGTACACTGTGAGGATCTTGTTAGACTGATAGTACAGTGTACACTGTGAGGATCTTGATAGACTGAGAGTACAGTGTACACTGAGGATCTTGATAGATTGAGAGTACAGTGTACACTGTGAGGATCTTGATAGAATGAGAGTACAGTGTACACTGTGAGGATCTTGATAGACTGAGAGTACAGTGTACACTGTGAGGATCTTGATAGACTGATAGTACAGTGTACACTGTGAGGATCTTGATAGAATGAGAGTACAGTGTACATTGTGAGGATCTTGATAGACTGAGAGTACAGTGTACACTGTGAGGATCTTGATAGATTGAGAGTACAGTGTACACTGTGAGGATCTTGATAGACTGATAGTACAGTGTACACTGTGAGGATCTTGATAGAATGATAGTACAGTATACACTGTGAGGATCTTGATAGACTGAGAGTACAGTGTAAACTGTGAGGATCTTGATAGACTGAGAGTACAGTGTACACTGTGAGGATCTTGATAGACTGATAGTACAGTGTACACTGTGAGGATCTTGATAGACTGATAGTACAGTGTACACTGTGAGGATCTTGATAGACTGATAGTACAGTGTACACTGTGAGGATCTTGATAGACTGATAGTACAGTGTACACTATGAGGATCTTGATAGACTGATAGTACAGTGTACACTTTGAGGATATTGATAGACTGATAGTACAGTGTACACTGAGGATCTTGATAGACTGACAGTACAGTGTACACTGTGAGGATCTTGATGGACTGATAGTACAGTGTACACTGTGAGGATCTTGATAGACTGATAGTACAGTGTACACTGTGAGGATCTTGATAAACTGATAGTACAGTGTACACTGTGAGGATCTTGATAGACTGATAGTACAGTGTACACTTTGAGGATATTGATAGACTGATAGTACAGTGTACACTGAGGATCTTGATAGATTGATAGTACAGTGTACACTGTGAGGATCTTGATGGACTGATAGTACAGTGTACACTGAGAGGATCTTGCTAGACTGATAGTACAGTGTACACTGTGAGGATCTTGATAAACTGATAGTACAGTGTACACTGTGAGGATCTTGATAGACTGATAGTACAGTGTACACTGTGAGGATCTTGATAGACTGATAGTACAGTGTACACTGTGAGGATCTTGATAGACTGATAGTACAGTGTACACTGCAAGGATCTTGATAGACTGCTAGTACAGTGTACACTGTGAGGATCTTGATAGATTGATAGTACAGTGTACACTGTGAGGATCTTGATAGACTGCTAGTACAGTGTACACTGTGAGGATCTTGATAGATTGAGAGTACAATGTACACTGTGAGGATCATGATAGACTGATAGTACAGTGTACACTGTAAGGATCTTGATAGATTGAGAATACAGTGTACACTGTGAGGATCATGATAGACTGATAGTACAGTGTACACTGTGAGGATCATGATAGATTGAGAGTACAGTGTACACTGTGAGGATCATCTTAGAGTGAGAGTACACTGTACACTGTGAGTATCATCTTAGATTGAGAGTACACTGTACACTGTGGGGATCATCTTAGAGTGAGAGTACACTGTACACTGTGGGGATCATCTTAGAGTGAGAGTACACTGTACACTGTGGGGATCATCTTAGAGTGAGAGTACAGTGTACACTCTGGGGATCATCTTAGAGTGAGAGTACAGTGTACACTGTGGGGATCATCTTAGAGTGAGAATACAGTGTACACTGTGAGGATCATCTTATAGTGAGAGTACAGTGTACACTGTGGGGATCATCTTAGAGTGAGAGTACACTGTACACTGTGAGGATCATCTTAGAGTGAGAGTACACTGTACACTGTGAGTATCATCTTAGATTGAGAGTACACTGTACACTGTGGGGATCATCTTAGAGTGAGAGTACAGTGTACACTGTGAGGACCTTCACTAATAATGAGAGCACTGTCTCCCTCACTATGTCCATCCATTACTATCTCACACACTGTCTCCCTCACAGGGCCAATATACTTTCTCCTACGTTAACTTCTCTCAGTAACAATCTTACACATCCGTTGTATCTTTGAAAATTCTTAGGCAACTTACCAAAACATAAGTTATATCTCTTAACAACTTGTCCTCTATGAGCACACTCAATGCAGAGGTAATGTTGACTTTGTTCTTCCTGACTTAATATCAAAGTTTTCTTTCGTGTCTGCTCAAGATTCAGCAGAGATTTGTGGGATCCATAAATTCTCATTCCAGCTTCACCCAAGACGTGGATGATTCAAGTGTGTGTGTGTGTGTGTGTGTGTGTTGTGTGTGTGTGTTGTGTGTGTGTATGTTTTGTGTGTGTGTGTGTGTTGTGTTGTGTGTGTGTGTTAGTTACCATTTGGTCCTAGGCACATGTCGATTAGACACTAGGCCTGTTGTATGTGCATGCGTATATATATATATATATATATATATATATATATATATATATATATATATATATATATATATATATATATATATATATATATGTGTGTGTGTGTGTGTGTGTGTGTGTGTGTGTGTGTGTGTGTGTGTGTGTGTGTGTGTGTGTGTGTGTATGTGTGTGTATGTGTGTGTTGTGTGTGTGTGTGTGTATGTATGTATATGTGTGTATGAAGGTGCAGAAGTGTGACTCGGCTCGTTTTTTAAGCTATATTCGGTCTGACATTACTAGTTCCCAACATTTTAGACCATATTATACCTTAACTTGAAGCCATGTACTGAATTTATCCCCAGCAGTCATTAAATCTCCCTACTTTTCACTTCTTTCATCCCTACACCAGGAATTATCACACTCTTCAAGTGCACACAAGCAAATATTATCTAAACCATACCACGGCGGGGTTAGAACCCGCGATGAGAGTGTCATGGTACGTATGCTAACCTTCCTATGGTGTATAAATATACCTAGTTGGATGAATCTTATTGTAGCCAGCTGGTCCAGTGATTAACGCGTTGGTCTGGAGTTTTATGGCTCTCTGACCGCGGGTTCTAAGCCCGCCCGTGGTATGGGCGGTTTGCAATCGTGTCATTACGATTTCGTGAGTCAAACATTCTCTCTCAGTCCACAACAGGATTCAAACCTACACACACACTACATCAAAGTACTCAGTACTTATCCACACAGCCAGATTCCAGCGTACTGCGTACGTTGACGCAGACTGTGCAGGTTTGAATCCTACTCTGGACTGAGAGATAATGTTTGTCAATAATTTCGCTAACTGTTAAGCATGTGCGTTCATAATTTACACACAAGTGAATGACAACACACACACACACACACACACACACACACACACACACACACACACACACACACACACACACACACACACGCACACATCTATATACACAAAAATATATATGTACACAAGCGTATAGACAACCAAGAGTATGTGCACACGAGAGTATGTACGCAGTAACTGATTCACACCCAGGAGGATGTACACACGACTGCTTGTACACAAAGGTGGACATACTCATTAGTCAGTGTGCACATAAATGGATGTACACACGAGAGAATGTACACATAGGTAGATGTAGACGACACAGATATACTAGCATCCTCCCTGCCTCCCTGTCTTCGTGGCTGCTCTCCCTCCAGTTACTCTCCCTAAAGCTGCTCTCCCTCCAGTTACTCTCCCTAAAGCTCCTCTCCCTCCAGTTACTCTCCCTAAAGCTGCTCTCCCTCCAGTTACTCTCCCTAAAGCTGCTCTCCCTCCAGTTGTTACTCTCCCTAAAGCTGCTCTCCCTCCAGTTACTCTCCCTAAAGCTGCTCTCCCTCTAGTTACTCTCCATAAAGCTGCTCTCCCTCCAGTTACTCTCCCTAAACCTGGTCTCCCTCCAGTTACTCTCCCTAAAGCTGCTCTCCCTCTAGTTACTCTCCCTAAAGCTGCTCTCCCTCCAGTTACTCTCCCTAAAGCTGATCTCCCTCCAGTTACTCTCCCTAAAGCTGCTCTCCCTCCAGTTACTCTCCCTAAAGCTGCTCTCCCTCCAGTTACTCTCCCTAAAGCTGCTCTCTCTCTAGTTACTCTCCCTAAAGCTGCTCTCCCTCCAGTTACTCTCCCTAAATGTACTCTCCCTCCAGTTACTCTCCCTAAAGTTGCTCTACCTCCAGTTACTCTCCCTAAAGCTGCTCTCCCTGCAGTTACTCTCCCTAAAGCTGCTCTACCTCCAGTTACTCTCCCTAAAGCTGCTCTCCCTCCAGTTACTCTCCCTAAAGCTGCTCTCCCTGCAGTTACTCTCCCTAAAGCTGCTCTACCTCCAGTTACTCTCCCTAAAGCTGCTCTCCCTCCAGTTACTCTCCCTAAAGCTGCTCTCCCTCCAGTTACTCTCCCTAAAGCTGCTCTCCCTCCAGTTGTTACTCTCCCTAAAGCTGCTCTCCCTGCAGTTACTCTCCCTAAAGCTGCTCTCCCTGCAGTTACTCTCCCTAAAGCTGCTCTCCCTCCAGTTGTTACTCTCCCTAAAGCTGCTCTCCCTCCAGTTACTCTCCCTAAAGCTGCTCTCCCTCCAGTTACTCTCCCTAAAGCTGATCTCCCTCCAGTTACTCTCCCTAAAGCTGCTCTCCCTCCAGTTACTCTCCCTAAAGCTGCTCTCCCTCCAGTTACTCTCCCTTCAACTATTTTGCCTCCAGCTATTCTCCCTCCAGTTACTCTTTCTCCAGATACTCTCCCTCCAGTTCAGTTACTATCCCTCCAGCTACTCTCCCTCCAGTTATTCTCCCTTCAGATACTCTCCCTCCAGTCCAGTTACTCTCCCTCCAGTTACTCTCCCTCCAGGTACTCTCCCTCCAGTTACTCTACCTCCAGTTACTCTCCCTCCAGTTACTCTCCCTCCAGTTACTCTCCCTCCAGGTACTCTCTCTCCAGGTAATCTCCCTAAAGTTACTCTCCCTCCAGGTACTCTCCCTCCAGTTACTCTCCCTCCAGTTACTCTCCCTCCAGGTACTCTCCCTCCAGTACTCTCCCTCCAGTTACTCTCCCTCTAGGTACTCTCCCTCCAGTTACTCTCCCTCCAGGTACTCTCCCTCCAGTTACTCCCTCCAGGTACTCTCCCTCCAGTTACTCTCCCTCCAGGTACTCTCCCTCCAGTTACTCTCCCTCCAGGTACTCTCCCTCCAGTTACTCTCCCTCCAGGTACTCTCCCTCCAGTTACTCTCCTTCCAGTTACTCTCCCTCCAGGTACTCTCCCTCCAATTACTCTCCCTCCAGGTACTCTCCCTCCAGGTACTCTCCCTCCAGTTACTCTCCCTCCAGGTACTCTCCCTCCAGGTACTCTCCCTCCAGTTACTCTCCCTCCAGGTACTCCCTCCAGTTAATCTCCCTCCAGGTACTCTCCCTCCAGTTACTCTCCCTCCAGGTACTCTCCTTCCAGTTACTCTCCCTCCAGTTACTCTCCCTCCAGTTACTCTCCCTCCAGTTACTCTCCCTCCAGGTACTCTCCCTCCAGTTACTCTCCCTCCAGGTACTCTCCCTCCAGTTACTCTCCCTCCAGTTACTCTCCCTCCAGGTACTCTCCCTCCAGTACTCTCCCTCCAGTTACTCTCCCTCTAGGTACTCTCCCTCCAGTTACTCTCCCTCCAGGTACTCTCCCTCCAGGTACTCTCCCTCCAGTTACTCTCCCTCCAGGTACTCTCCCTCCAGTTACTGTCCCTCCAGGTACTCTCCCTCCAGTTACTCTCCCTCCAGGTACTCTCCCTCCAGTTACTCTCCCTCCAGGTACTCTCCCTCCAGTTACTCTCCTTCCAGTTACTCTCCATCCAGGTACTCTCCCTCCAATTACTCTCCCTCCAGGTACTCTCCCTCCAGGTACTCTCCCTCCAGTTACTCTCCCTCCAGGTACTCTCCCTCCAGGTACTATCCCTCCAGTTACTCTCCCTCCAGGTACTCTCCCTCCAGTTAATCTCCCTCCAGGTACTCTCCCTCCAGTTACTCTCCCTCCAGGTACTCTCCTTCCAGTTATTCTCCCTCCAGTTACTCTCCCTCCAGTTACTCTCCCTCCAGTTACTCTCCCTCCAGGTACTCTCCCTCCAGTTACTCTCCCTCCAGGTACTCTCCCTCCAGTTACTCTCCCTCCAGTTACTCTCCCTCCAGGTACTCTCCCTCCAGTACTCTCCCTCCAGTTACTCTCCCTCTAGGTACTCTCCCTCCAGTTACTCTCCCTCCAGGTACTCTCCCTCCAGGTACTCTCCCTCCAGTTACTCTCCCTCCAGGTACTCTCCCTCCAGTTACTGTCCCTCCAGGTACTCTCCCTCCAGTTACTCTCCCTCCAGGTACTCTCCCTCCAGTTACTCTCCCTCCAGGTACTCTCCCTCCAGTTACTCTCCTTCCAGTTACTCTCCATCCAGGTACTCTCCCTCCAATTACTCTCCCTCCAGGTACTCTCCCTCCAGGTACTCTCCCTCCAGTTACTCTCCCTCCAGGTACTCTCCCTCCAGGTACTATCCCTCCAGTTACTCTCCCTCCAGGTACTCTCCCTCCAGTTAATCTCCCTCCAGGTACTCTCCCTCCAGTTACTCTCCCTCCAGGTACTCTCCTTCCAGTTACTCTCCCTCCAGTTACTCTCCCTCCAGTTACTCTCCCTCCAGTTACTCTCCCTCCAGGTACTCTCCCTCCAGTTACTCTCCCTCCAGGTACTCTCCCTCCAGTTACTCTCCCTCCAGTTACTTTCCCTCCAGTTACTCTCCCTCCAGTTACTCTCCCTCCAGTTACTCTCCCTCCAGGTACTCTCCATTCAGTTACTCTCCCTCCAGGTACTCTCCCTCCAGTTACTCTCCCTCCAGGTACTCTCCCTCCAGGTACTCTCCCTCCAGTTTCCCTCCAGGTACTCTCCCTCCTGGTACTCTCCCTCCAGGTACTCTCCCTCCAGTTACTCTCACTCCAGGTACTCTCCCTCCAGGTACTCTCCTTCCAGTTACTCTCCCTCCAGGTAATCTCCCTCCAGTTACTCTCCCTCCAGTTACTCTCCCTCCAGGTACTCTCCCTCCAGTACTCTCACTCCAGTTACTCTCCCTCCAGGTACTCTCCCTCCAGGTACTCTCCCTCCAGGTACTCTCCCTCCAGGTACTCTCACTCCAGGTACTCTCACTCCAGTTACTCTCCATCCAGGTACTCTCCCTCCAGTTACTCTCCCTCCAGGTATTCTCCCTCCAGGTACTCTCCCTCAAGTTACTCTCCCTCCAGGTACTCTCCCTCCAGGTACTCTCCCTCCAGTTACTCTCCCTCCAGGTACTCTCCCTCCAGTTACTCTCCCTCCAGTTACTCTCCCTCCAGGTACTCTCCCTCCAGTTACTCTCCCTCCAGGTACTCTCCCTCCAGGTACTCTCCCTCCAGTTACTCTCCCTCCAGTTACTCTCCCTCCAGGTACTCTCCCTCCAGTTACTCTCCCTCCAGTTACTCTCCCTCCAGTTACTCTCCCTCCAGGTACTCTCCCTCCAGTTACTCTCCCTCCATGTACTCTCCCTCCAGTTACTCTCCCTCCAGTTACTCTCCCTCCAGGTGCTCTCCCTCCAGTTACTCTCCCTCTAGTTACTCTCCCTCCAGTTACTCTCCCTCCAGGTACTCTCCCTCCAGTTACTCCTCCAGTTTCTCTCCCTCCAGTTACTCTCCCTCCAGGTACTCTCCCTCCAGTTACTCTCCCTCCAGTTATTCTCCCTCCAGGTACTCTCCCTCCAGGTACTCTCCCTCCAGTTACTCTCCCTCCAGTTACTCTCCCTCCAGTTACTCTCCCTCCAGGTACTCTCCCTCCAGTTACTCTCCCTCCAGTTACTCTCCCTCCAGGTACTCTCCCTCCAGGTACTCTCCCTCCAGTTACTCTCCCTACAGTTACTCTCCCTACAGTTACTCTCCCTCCAGTTACTCTCCCTCCAGTTACTCTCCCTCCAGTTACTCTCCCTCCAGTTACTCTCCCTCCAGTTACTCTCCCTCCAGTTACTCTCCCTCCAGTTACTCTCCCTCCAGTTACTCTCCCTCCAGTTACTCTCCCTCCAGTTACTCTCCCTCCAAGAACTCTCCCTACAGTTACTCTCCCTCCAGTTACTCTCCCTCCAGTTACTCTCCCTCCAGTTACTCTCCCTCCAGTTACTCTCCCTCCAGTTACTCTCCCTCCAGTTACTCTCCCTCCAGTTACTCTCCCTCCAGTTACTCTCCCTCCAGTTACTCTCCCTCCAGTTACTCTCCCTCCAGTTACTCTCCCTCCAGTTACTCTCCCTCCAGTTACTCTTACTCCAGGTACTCTCCCTCCAGTTACTCTCCCTCCAGGTACTCTCCCTCCAGTTACTCTCCCTCCAGTTACTCTCCCTCCAGTTACTCTCCCTCCAGTTACTCTCCCTCCAGTTACTCTCCCTCCAGCTTCTCTCAAACAAAACAAATCATTACTAACTTTTAAAACTATTAATAATGAACCGAATATTTTTGAAGCAATATTGAAACAGCTAATTTTGAAGCAAACAATATTGAAACAGCTAATTTTGAAGCAAACAATATTGAAACAACTAATTTTGAAGTAAACAATATTGAAACAGCTAATTTTGAAGCAAACAATATTGAAACAACTAATTTTGAAGCAAACAATATTGAAACAACTAATTTTGAAGCAAACAATATTGAAACAACTAATTTTGAAGCAAACAATATTGAAACAACTAATTTTGAAGCAAACAATATTGAAACAACTAATTTTGAAGCAAACAATATTGAAACAACTAATTTTGAAGCAAACAATATTGAAACAACTAATTTTGAAGCAAACAATATTGAAACAACTAATTTTGAAGCAAACAATATTGAAACAACTAATTTTGAAACAAACAATATTGAAACAACTAATTTTGAAGCAAACAATATTGAAACAACTAATTTTGAAGCAAACAATATTGAAACAACTAATTTTGATGCAAACAATATTGAAACAACTAATTTTGAAACAAACAATATTGAAACAACTAATTTTGAAGCAAACAATATTGAAACAACTAATTTTGAAGCAAACAATATTGAAACAACTAATTTTGAAGCAAACAATATTGAAACAACTAATTTTGAAACAAACAATATTGAAACAACTAATTTTGAAGCAAACAATATTGAAACAACTAATTTTGAAGCAATATTGAAGCAACTAATTGTGAAGCATTTTAAGTTAAAGTCATTAGCATAATGGT
The DNA here is from genome assembly GCF_038502225.1 of Cherax quadricarinatus. Taxonomy (NCBI): domain Eukaryota; kingdom Metazoa; phylum Arthropoda; class Malacostraca; order Decapoda; family Parastacidae; genus Cherax; species Cherax quadricarinatus. The sequence goes on along the minus strand of NC_091335.1, from coordinate 9,811,534 downwards.
AGCCATTAAAAAATATTATAGCTTGTTTAGAGAGTACTTAAGTGTAACATCAGTGGATAATCTCAGTGTGGGTCCTCGTCTCTTAGTAATAAGTCAAGTGTAACATCAGTGGATAATCTCAGTGTGGGTCCTCGTCTCTTAGTAATAAGTCAAGTGTAACATCAGTGGATAATCTCAGTGTGGGTCCTCGTCTCTTAGTAATAAGTGTAACATTAGTGGATAATCTCAGTGTGGGTCCTCGTCTCTTAGTAATAAGTCAAGTGTAACATCAGTGGATAATCTCAGTGTGGGTCCTCGTCTCTTAGTAATAAGTCAAGTGTAACATCAGTGGATAATCTCAGTGTGGGTCCTCGCCTCTTAGTAATAAGTGTAACATCAGTGGATAATCTCAGTGTGGGTCCTCGTCTCTTAGTAATAAGTGTAACATCAGTGGATAATCTCAGTGTGGGTCCTCGTCTCTTAGTAATAAGTGTAACATCAGTGGATAATCTCAGTGTGGGTCCTCGTCTCTTAGTAATAAGTCAAGTGTAACATCAGTGGATAATCTCATTGTGGGTCCTCGTCTCTTAGTAATAAGTCAAGTGTAACATCAGTGGATAATCTCAGTGTGGGTCCTCGTCTCTTAGTAATAAGTCAAGTGTAACATCAGTGGATAATCTCAGTGTGGGTCCTCGTCTCTTAGTAATAAGTCAAGTGTAACATCAGTGGATAATCTCAGTGTGGGTCCTCGTCTCTTAGTAATAAGTCAAGTGTAACATCAGTGGATAATCTCAGTGTGGGTCCTCGTCTCTTAGTAATAAGTCAAGTGTAACATCAGTGGATAATCTCAGTGTGGGTCCTCGTCTCTTAGTAATAATTCAAGTGTAACATCAGTGGATAATCTCAGTGTGGGTCCTCGTCTCTTAGTAATAAGTCAAGTGTAACATCAGTGGATAATCTCAGTGTGGGTCCTCGTCTCTTAGTAATAAGTCAAGTGTAACATCAGTGGATAATCTCAGTGTGGGTCCTCGTCTCTTAGTAATAAGTCAAGTGTAACATCAGTGGATAATCTCAGTGGGGGTCCTCGTCTCTTAGTAATAAGTCAAGACTTCCACAGCACAAATTTCTGCGAGCAGAATTAGGAGGCTTAATACGTCTCATTTTACCAGCAGATGCGAGGGGATTGGGAGGAGAGACCATTATCTCTGGGTGGTCTCTTCTGAGTGGTCTCTTCTGAGTGGTCTCTTCTGAGTGGTCTCTTCTGGGTGGTCTCTTCTGGGTGGTCTCTTCTGTGTGGTCTCTTCTATGTGGTCTCTTCTATGTGGTCTCTTCTGGGTGGTCTCTTTGGGAGATCTCTTCTGCGAGATCTCTTCTAGGGGATCTCTTCCGGGAGATTTGTTCAAGAAGATCTCTTCTGGGAGATCTCTTCTTGGAGATCTCTTTTGTTGGATCTCTTTTGTTGGATCTCTTCTGGCAGATCTCTTCTGGCAGATCCAGCGGTGAACAAAATCAGTCCTTAATTAGGATTCACTTTACGATTAAATGTTTTTCAATATTTTTTTGTGTGATTTTCTTGTATGTTGTGTGTTAGTTGCCAGCTGTTAAAAGGCACTTGTCGATGGACACTACCTATTGTGTATTTGGGTGAGAGAGAGAGAGAGAGAGAGAGAGAGAGAGAGAGAAACACTGTTGTTCCAGGGGAGTCTAAGTTAATTAATAATAGGAGGATTGTCCTGTCCACTACTCGTCTCTGGAGAACTGACCGACTCTAAATCACCCACTCAGAGACATCGCAATTCCACTCCACTATAATACAATACACAGTGCAATAACCATACAATATTAGTTAACTCTTTCCTCTACTTTTAACAGGAAGAATACATCACAAAAATCCCGTCTGTCCCGAATCTCTGTCTTTACTGCACAGTTTCCGTCTCCAGTAAGGTTAAATGCAATAAAGATCGCTGGCAATTTTAAACTGGGATCTTGAATGCTCGCGTCAGCTCGTCAATTCTAAATGCCGAACTTGTGGCATAAGGAGAAATGTGTAGCCGCGGTAAAGGTGTGAAAATGTGTTTGAGCGGTGAATGTGAGGTTATGTTGAAGCTGATGTGAAGTTCAGGCAGGCAGTGTCCTGGAAGAAAAAGATACATTTTGCAAACATGAATATTTGATGTTATGGATCCAGCTGGTGAAGCAATGTCTGGCTTCTTCCTGTGTGTGTGTGTGTGTGTGTGTGTGTGTGTGTGTGTGTGTGGGTGTGTGTGTGTGTGGGTGTGTGTGTGTGTGTGTGTGTGTGTGTGTGTGTGTGTGTGCGTGTGTGTGTGGGTGGGTGGGTGTGTGTGTGCGTGCGTGTGTGTGTGTGTGTGTGTGGGTGTGGGTGTGGGTGTGGGTGTGTGTGTGTGTGTGTGTGTGTGTGTGTGTGTGTGTGTGTGTGTGTGTGCGCGTGTGTGTGTGTGTGTGTGTGTGTGTGCGCGTGTGTGTGTGCGTGTGTGTGTGTGTGTGTGTGTGTGTATGTGTGTGTGGGTGGGTGTGTGTAAGCATTATACACGTGATGTGATCCTGTTCCATCCTTTATACCGAGAAATATTTTCTAATATTTCTGCACCGTTTTCTCCAAAAGTTTAAAATATGTATGACCTTATGTTATCTATTGATGCCACTAGTAAATCTTTTCCTTCTGCGTTTTATCTTGTTTTTTTTTATGGAAATATTCTGTATCTCCTCTCTTCTTTTGTTCCTATGTCTCATTTCTTAATTCTCAAATCCACTTTTTTTCCACCTCTAGAAGTACAGACTAAAAGATGTTATCCTTCCTAAGCTCTTTTCAAAGTCCATCATTATCTTATAAGGATATATTAAGACCTCCTTGGATGCCACTCACAACAGTCGGCTATCACCCAGATACCTATTTACAGTAGTAGGTGCAGCATCTTACACGTGTACACGTTGCACTCACACATCTTGTTATTGTCAACCACATACACTCAGTTCTTGAAATTAAATATGACCGTGAGACTGACTACTATCTGGTCTGAGGGGACTGATCACCTCAAAATTACTTCCAGTCTCCACTGCTATATTTTCCTGTATTCAACTGAAGAAGCCTGTTGTGCGGCAAAACGTTTCGGCAGTATACCCAAATGTTGCACATGTGTCTTATTAATCAATAAAGACACCCAGGTGTTGCACATGTGTCTTATTCATCAACTTGTCGGTATTGTATACCAGCAATAACAAGACACAAATACCCATCTTCAGTATTAAGAACCAGATACAGAATTAATCAGTAACTGTAGACACAGAACACAGAAACAACCTCCAGTAGAGTAAATATTGCAAAATAACACGAACACAAAGTGATGCAAGCATAACAGTAACAGAAACACACCGCATTTAAAATCTTAAGTGTGTAAGTTCGTGTGAAAGAAATCAAGCGTAACAGTAACACAAACACTCCGGAACGAATTTAAAGTCTTGAATGTCTAAGTCGTGTGGAAAAAATTCAGGAGAACGCCGAGACGAACTTTTCAAAAACGACTCGGCAAAATGCGGAAAATGAACGTGAATATTTGGGCCAGGTTAAAAGTGATTAGAAATTCTTGAAAATTCATGAATAGTAGAGTTCGTGAGGAGGTGAGATCAATAAAACTAACAAAATCAGTGTGAGTTGATTACGAAAAGCTTCGAGACAATGCAAGGCACAGCGGTGTTGGAATTATTATTGAAATAGGAGTGAAAGAAAGACAAGTGAGTATTAATGCTCGTGATGTCATTCCTCTGGAAGATAAAAGGTGCAATCGAAGATTAAAAATAGGAAACAAATGCTGTGCATTCTTGAATGAGCGAGTGAGAGGTATTAGTGAATGTTGACCTGGGCGAGGCGAGCGAAGTGTCGGGGGCGAGTGACAGGTTGTGGCGTCGGTGGGTATGAGTGCCATGCTTCATCTACCTCCTTCTTCTCCTCCCCCTCCTCCTCCTCCTCCTCCTGCAGCTCACGCCAGCTCAGCTCATCCTCGCAGGGGCTCTGTTGACCCGAGGGCTGCCAACTCAGGAGGCTAAGTGAGCTCAACCAGGTAGTAGAGGCCGCCTAGTGAGGATTAAGGACGAAGGTTACTGGTTGAGGAGTAGGATGAGGTGGCAGTAGAAGCCTCCTATGAAGGATTGGGCAAGAAAGAAGGGTACAAGTGAGGGGTACAATAGAGAAATAGTGGTTAAGGCCTCCTGAGAAGGATTTGGGAAGCAAGGTGTTAGATTAGGGCACCGAAGTAAACTTCCCAGCAACGACTGAGGAAACTGGATGCTTATTTCGGGCACAAAGTTGAATTAGTGGTGGAATCCGTTTAGAAATGTTTTAAATAAAGAAGGTAATGGCTGAGGGCAATAAATAAACTGAGGAAATAGTGGCAGCCTCCTAGCAAAGACTGAGGCAGGAAGGCTCAGGCTCAGAGCTCTAAATAAGCTGAGGAAAGTGGCGTAGACTTCCTAGCAAGGACTGAGGACATCTGGTACTGGACTGAGGCATGTAGAAAGCCAAACCAGGTGGCGCAGAAAACGCCCAACAAGGCTTAAGTAATGCCATTACTGGCTAAGACAGCTAATTAAGACAGAAGTGACAGTGACATCCTAACACTGGTTTAAGTGAATGTTCTTCCTAGTTAAATAAGCAATGGTTTATATAAAACCTTTATCGATTGTAAGGAAATTAGTCATTTCACATTCTTAGAAATAACACGTTGATGGAAGTGTATATATGTATATATATATATATATATATATATATATATATATATATATATATATATATATATATATATATATATATATAGATATATATATATATATATATATATATATATGTTTATATATATATATATGTTTATATATATATATTGTGTATAAATTTTATATATATATTGTGTATTTTTATACGTATATACTTCTAAACTGTTGTGTTCTGAGCACCTCTGCAAAAACAGTGATTATGTGGGAGTGAGGTGAAAATGTTGAATGATGATGAAAGTATTTTCTTTTTGGGGACTTTCTTTTTGGGTCACTCTGCCTCGGTGGGAGACGGCAGACTTGTTGAAAAAAAAAATTATATATATATATATATATATATATATATATATATATATATATATATATATATATATATATATATATATATATATATATATATATATATATATTATATATATATATACATATATATATACATATATATATATATATATATATATATATATATATATATATATATATATATATATATATATATATATATATATCATAGTGAGTAGCTAGTTACTTGTTCTGTTACATTAGCAGAATAAAAATGCCAAAACGTGTGAGTTCTGCCCCTGGCTTGTGTACGGAACCTGAGCTGCTGTGTACACTGTCTGAGATCTTGTGCACACACATTGACGTATGCACATACACTGAAGGTTACACACACACGGTGATGTACACACAGGTGTGCGCAGACCGAGGTCAACGCACAAGACACAGAAGTGTACACTAAGAGGTCTGGCTTGTGTTTACGGCTAGGGTTGTGGTGTAAATGAGTGTAAACACTGGCGAGGAGATGTAAATGACTCACATCCAACTGCTTACTTAACTTCAGTTGCGCAGAGATGCAATCTGTCTGCGTCTCTCTCTCTCTCTCTCTCTCTCTCTCTCTCTCTCTCTCTCTCTCTCTCTCTCTCTCTCTCTCTCTCTCTCTCTCTCTCTCTCATAAAAAATCTCCATCATACTCAACATCAGTCCACCGATCCAAACACAACATCATACACCGATCCACATATATAAACAGGTATTATACACAGCTAAAAACATACTTCCTTCATACGCCTCTTCCAAAACATGAGAAACCACACATACACACTAGTTCACATACACAATGTTATACATACATAGTTCCTTATATTTACACTATTTGGAATGATAAATAGTTTCCTGGGCTAATAGGTAAAAATCACTACCGGGAAAGATTGAGTAGAAATAAATCCAAGATAAATCCGAGAAAATTTCAGACAAATCCGAATTGAACTTAAAAGTCGACGTATAGATGGAGCCGCCATTGAGCGTCAAAACACGTAGGTGAAAAGCTAGTTTGTCCTGGTTTTAGAGAGTGTGGTAAATTCTGACATCACACACACACACACACACACACACACACACACACACACACACACACACACACACACACACACACACACACACACACACACACACACACACACACACAGCGAGTCATGGTACGTGGCGAGGTGTCAGAGTGGGCACCTGTGACCAGCGGGGTCCCACAGGGGCCAGTCCTAGGACCAGTGCTGTTTCTAGTATTTGTGAACGACATGACGGAAAGAATAGACTCCGAAGTGTCCCTGTTTGCAGATGACGTGAAGTTGATGAGAAGAATTCATTCGATCGAAGACCAGGCAGAACTACAAAGAGATCTGAACAGGCTGCAGACCTGGTCCAACAATTGGCTCCTGGAGTTCAACCCCACCAAGTGCAAAGTCATGAAGATTGGGGAAGGGCAAAGAAGACCGCAGACGGAGTACAGTCTAGGGGGCCAGAGACTACAAACCTCGCTCAAGGAAAAAGATCTTAGGGTGAGTATAACACCAGACACATCTCCTGAAGCGCACATCTGGGCGCCTAGCAAACCTCAGAACAGCATTCCGACATCTTAATAAGGAATCGTTCAGGACTCTGTACACCGTCTACGTTAGGCCCATATTGGAGCATGCGGCACCAGTTTGGAACCCACACCTAGCCAAGCACGTAAAGAAACTAGAGAAAGTGCAAAGGTTTGCAACAAAGACTAGTCCCAGAGCTAAGAGGTATGTTCTACGAGGAGAGGTTAAGGGAAATCAACCTGACGACACTGGAGGACAGGAGAGATAGGGGGGACATGATAACGGCATACAAAATACTGAGAGGAATTAACAAGGTGGACAAAGACAGGATGTTCCAGAGATGGGACACAGCAACAAGGGGACACAGTTGGAAGTTGAAGACACAGATGAATCACAGGGATGTTAGGAAGTATTTCTTCAGCCACAGAGTAGTCAGGAAGTGGAATAGTTTGGGAAGCGATGTGTTGTTGTTTGTCCGTCGATTCGACGAGGACCATCTAGTCATCCTGGGGTCGAAGTTTGTGGGTACGCAGATGACTTGTCAGGCCAATCCGCGCACGAAACGTTCTCTGGCAGTGTGGACAGGGAAGGGTGGCGGCATCGAGGGGTCTGATGGCTCTGGTCTTCCTCGCCTGACTGCGCTGCTCAGCTAGTGAGATTCTGCTTGCCTCGCAGGATGTTGCCCCTTTCTGGACAACTGCTCGCCAGTCATTCCTGTCCTGAGCTATCAGCTCCCACATGGTGTGGTTGATGTTGAAAGCTTTCAGAGCAGTCTTAAGGGTGTCCTTATAGCGCTTCTTTTGGCCTCCTTGAGAGCGCTTTCCATGCTGCAGTTCGTCAAACAAGTTTCTTTGGCAGCCGGTGGTCTGGCATGCGAGCAACGTGACCCGCCCAGCGAAGCTGTGTCTGCATTAGGATGGTGTAGATGCTAGGCAGGCCAGCTGTAGTCAGCACTTCTGTGTCTGGGATCTTATCTTGCCATTTGATGCCAAGAATTTTTCTGAGCCGTGTGGTGTGAAAGTGGTTCAACTTTCTGGCGTGACGTTTGTAGACAGTCCAGGTTTCGCAGCCATAGAGAAGCGTGGTGAGGACTATGGCTCTGTACACCTTGATATTGGTGCTTGTGGTGATGCCTCTTCGGTTCCATACATTCTTGTGGAGCCTGCCGAAGGTGGCACTGGCTTTGGCAAGTCTGGCATTCACCTCATCATCGATGACAACGTTTCTGGAAAGGGTACTGCCGAGGTAGGTGAATTTGTATACGGCGTTCAGTCGATGCCCGTTGATGGTGATGTTTGGCTCAACATACGTCTTTCCCGGAGCAGGCTGGTGCATCACTTCAGTCTTCGTTGTACTGATTGTCAGCCCGAAGTTGTTGCAGGCGTCAGAGAACTTGTCAACACTGTGCTGCATGGCGGCTTCTGAAGCAGCGTTGAGGGCGCAGTCATCAGCAAATAGCAGGTCATTGATGGTGTCAGTTGCAGCCTTGGTTTTTGCTTGAAGCCTCCTGAGGTTGAAGACAGACCCATCTGTACGGTACCTGATGCCGATTCCTGCGTCTGTGTCCCTGAATGCGTCTGTAAGCATGGCCGAGAACATCAGGCTGAACAGGGTGGGAGCAAGCACGCAGCCTTGTTTCACTCCATTTGAGACTGGGAATGGTTTAGACGTCTCTCCGTTGTCTTGGACTCTGGCCAGCATTCCATCGTGAAGTTGGCGTACGATGGCGATAAACGTCTTTGGGCAGCCGTACTTTGCCATGATTCTCCAAAGGCCCTCTCTACTAACGGTATCGAAGGCCTTGGTCAAATCGCCGTAGGTGGAGTACAAGTCGGCGTTTTGTTCCTGGCATTTCTCCTGTAGCTGTCTAGCAGCGAACACCATGTCGATAGTCCCGCGATCTTTCCGGAAGCCGCACTGGCTTTCAGGTAGGAGTCCTTGCTCTAGATGTTCATTGAGCCGATTGAGTAGAACTCTAGCCAGGGTTTTGCCTGCGATGGAGAGCAGGGAGATACCACGGTGGTTGTCGCATGCCTGGCGGTTTCCTTTTCGTTTGTAGAGATGCACGATGGAAGCATCTTTAAAATCCTGAGGAACTGTCTCGTACTGCCATACAAGCTGGAAGAGTTGGTGAAGTTTCTCTACCAGTGCCATTCCGCCTTCTTTGTAGACTTCAGCTGGGATGGCGTCAGACCCAGGAGCTTTGCCACTGGACAGTTGACGTATTGCTTGCCGAGTCTCCTCCAAAGTGGGGATGGCATTCAGCGTCTCGTTGGTCGGAATCTGAGGTAGACGTTCGATGGCTTCATCGTTGATGGTGGATGAACGGTTCAGCACGCTGTCAAAATGTTCTGCCCATCTCTCTAGAATTTTCTCCTTGTCTGTGAGCAGCGTTGACTCATGTGCGCTGAGGAGTGGTGATGTAGGTGGTAGGGCCGTAGATTTCTTTCAGGCCGTCATAGAAGTTCTTCATATCGTTTCTGTCTGCAAAGCCCTGAATCTCATCGGCTTTGTTGCTTAGCCAAGAGTCTGGCATTTCACGCATTTTTCGCTGGGTATTGCTGCGTATGTTTCTCAGTGCATCTTGCTTCGCTGTGGACTTTGGGTCGTTGATGTGGGCCATGTAGGCCTTTCGTTTCTCTTCCAGCAGCTGCTGGATTTCTGTGCAGTGTTCGTCGAACCAGTCCTTGTGCTTCCTGGTGACGGGTCCTAGACACTCCATGGCTGTGCTGTACACTGTATCACAGAGTGCGATCCATGTTGCTTCGACGTTTTGAACGTCCAGCACGACGGACTCCAAGCGGGTTTCCAGGATTTCTGCAAAGGACTGCTTGACGTTGTGGGCCTTCAGCTTACCAACGTTCAGGCGTTTTGGTGGTTTCGCGCCCTGAGGGCGTCTCCTGGGCTGGACACGGAGCTTGAGTTTCGAGACGATGAGGCGATGTAGTGGAGGCAGAATCCATACATAGCTTTAAGCAGAGGTATAATAAAGCTCACGGTTCAGGGAGAGTGACCTAGTAGCGACCAGTGAAGAGGCGGGGCCAGGAGCTTGGACTCGACACCTGCAACCTCAACTAGGTGAGTACACACACACACACACACACTGGCAGTGTCAATATTTGTACTCGAGAGTTGACCCCACTTAATCTGACCTAAATATTGTTAGTCCCTGTTTGTTACTCTGTTATTCTACCACACGTGTCTAGCTTTTCACCACACCCAGTATACTCCAGGTATACACCTGCCTATTTATCACCACACTTGTCCACCCCTCTCTCCGCCATAACTGGATACCCTTTTTTCTCTCTCCATTACATCTGCCTTTGTCTGTCTGTCTGTCTGTCTCTCTCTCTCTCTCTCTCTCTCTCTCTCTCTCTCTCTCTCTCTCTCTCTCTCTCTCTCTCTCTCTCTCTCTCTCTCTCTCTCTCTCTCTCTCTCTCTCTCTCTCTCTCTCCACCACACCTGCCTACCTCTCTCTCTCTACGACGCGTGCCAACCCCTCTCTTCCTAAACCCTTTCCCCTCCTTCCCCTCCTTAACACCTGCCTCCCCCTTCCCTTACTCTTGGCCTTTGTTGTGACAAGCCCTGAGTAACACGAACCTCAACACCCGTCAAGAAGCAACATCCCTACTGTCTCGCCTCGTCTTCATGTCTGTTACACAGACAGTTTAAGATGGAAACAAAGAGTTAGCAGGCGATACGTTTCGAAATTAAGATACGTAACTGTTGCACATGTGGTATTTTTATACCATGTTAATATTCACTCAGGACACAGTTTTATACTATGCCTCACACCCGTCGTAATTCTTCCCTTAAGCTGGCTGATGACCTCTTCCTCTCGTGATTACCGGAAGGAGGATCGAGCCTTCATTGCTCTTGACATAAGAATGGAGGTGATGAATAAGACACACCTGCACGTGAAGAATTAGACACATTTGCAACATCTGGGTATCTTTATTTGTAGACGTTTCGCCATTCAGTGGGTTCATCAATACAAATTCAAGGACATAACTGAAAGACTTTAGAACTATATACAGAAGATGAGGTAATCAGTCCCTCATCCTTGGAGTTGGTGAATAGCACCGTAGTCTTGAAGACTACGGTGCTCGTCACTGTAGTCTTGAAGTCTACGGTGCTCGTCACTAACTCAGAGGTTGATGGACTGATTACATTATCGATATTTCACTACTACACCTATTCCCTCTGTATTTGACTGAAGAAGCCGAAATGTTTCATCCGTAAAGATACCCAACTGTTGTACATGTGTCTTAATCCTCAGCTTGTCGGTAATTTATGCCATTTTCAACTTATCAAGCAGGCTGTTACTACTAGCGGCCCGTAGACCATCACAGCCTAGCTGCTCTGGTTCTTGGACGAGGTAGTTGGTGCGTTTATAACTAGATAGTTTAAAACTCTTTTTATTTCGACGTTTAACGGTAAAACCTGTAATATTATCTAAAATCCATAAACTCTAACGTAACTTGACGTAATTGGAAGTTAAGGAAGAAGGAAGGAGATCGGAAAAAGATAAAGAAAATGAATGAGATGATAAAGATAGAAGCGGAAAGGGGAAGAAGGGGATTTGGGAAGGGAGGGGATGAGATAGGGTAAAGGGAAATGAGATAGGAGAAAAATAGGAGAGGATTTACAGGAGGGTGGGATGAAAAAGTAAGGGAGGCGAGAGAGAGAAGGAAAAACATGAACAAGAGAGGGGAATGAGAGAAGGCAAGGTGAGGGGAGACGAGGGGAAAGAAAGTGGTGAAAACAATATACAAGTAATAATGAAGAGAAAGAATCAATGAGAAGTCCCCAGACATCATAGCAGTTACAGAAACAAAACTCACGGAGACAATAACAGATGCAATCTTCCCACCAGGATACCAGATCATGAGGAAAGATAGAAGGGGCAGGGGGGGGAGGTGGGGTTGCTCTGCTCTTAAAAAACAGATGGAAATTCGAGAAAATGGAAGGAATAGATGAGACGGGAGAAAGAGACTACATAGCAGGTACACTTCAGTCTGGGGAACACAAAGTGGTCATTGCAGTGATGTATAATCCACCACAGAACTGCAGGAGGCCAAGAGAGGAATATGAAGAGAGCAAAAGAGCAATGGTGGACACACTTGCTGAGGTGGCAAGAAGAGCTCACTCCAGCAGAGCAAAGTTGCTGGTTATGGGGGATTTCAACCACAGGGAGATTGACTGGAAAAACCTGGAGCCACATGGGGGTCCCGAAACATGGAGAGCCAGGATGTTGGACGTGGTGCTGGAAAACCTCATGCACCAACATGTTAAGGACACTACCAGAGTGAGAGGGGAGGATGAACCAGCAAGATTGGACCTTGTGTTCACCCTGGGCAGCTCAGATATTGAGGACATCAAGTATGAGAGTCCCCTAGGAGCTAGCGACCACGTGGTTCTGTGCTTTGAATACATAGTAGAGCTGCAAGTGGAGAGAATAACAGGAGTTGAATGGGAAAAGCCTGACTATAAAAGAGGGGACTACATAGGGTTGAAGAACTTCCTGCGGGAGGTCCAGTGGGACAGAGAACTGGCAGGAAAGCCAGTAAATGAAATGATGAAATATGTAACAACAAAATGCAAGGAGGCAGTGGAAAGGTTTATTCCCAAGGGCAACAGTAACAACGGGAAGACCAGAACGAGCCCCTGGTTTACCCGACGGTGTAAGGAGGCAAAAACAAAGTGCAACAGAGAATGGAAAAAGTACAGAAGGCAGAGAACACACGAAAATAGGGAGATTAGTCGCAGAGCCAGGAATGAGTACGCACAGGTAAGGAGGGAGGCCCAGCGACAGTATGAAAATGACATAGCATCGAGAATCAAGACTGACCCGAAACTGTTGTATAGCCACATCAGGAGGAAGACAACAGTCAAAGACCAGGTGATCAGATTAAGGACAGTAGGTGGAGAACTCACAAGAAATGATCAGGAGGTATGTGAGGAGCTGAACAGGAAATTTAAGGAAGTTTTTACAGTAGAGACAGGAAGGGCTGTGGGAAGACAGCACAGAAGGGAACATCAAGAGGGAATATACCAACAAGTGTTGGATGACATACGAACAACTGAGGAGGAGGTGAAGAAGCTCTTAAGTGACCTTGACACCTCAAAGGCGATGGGACCGGACAACATCTCCCCATGGGTCCTTAGAGAAGGAGCAGAGATGCTGTGCGTGCCTCTAACCACAATCTTCAACACATCCCTTGAAACTGGGCAACTACCTGAGAAATGGAAGACAGCTAATGTAGTCCCCATATTTAAGAAAGGAAACAGAAACGAGGCACTAAACTACAGACCTGTGTCTCTGACATGTATTGTGTGCAAAGTCATGGAGAAGATTATCAGGAGGAGAGTGGTCGAACACCTGGAAAGGAACAAGATTATAAATGAAAACCAGCATGGGTTCATGAAAGGCAAATCTTGTATCACAAACCTCCTGGAGTTTTATGACAAGGTAACAGAAGTAAGACATGAGAGAGAGGGTTGGGTAGATTGCGTTTTCCTAGACTGCAGGAAGGCCTTTGACACAGTTCCCCACAAGAGATTAGTGTAGAAGCTGGAGGATCAGGCGCATGTAAAAGGGAGGGCACTGCAATGGATAAGAGAACACCTGACAGGGAGGCAGCAGCGAGTCATGGTACGTGAAGAGGTATCACAGTGGGCGCCTGTTACGAGCGGGGTCCCACAGGGGTCAGTTCTAGGACCAGTGCTATTTTTGATATATGTGAACGACATGATGGAAGAAATAGACTCTGAAGTGTCTCTGTTCGCAGATGACGTGAAGTTGATGAGAAGAATTAAATCGGACGAGGATGAGGCAGGACCGCAAAGAGACCTGGACAGGCTGGACATGTGGTCCAGCAACTGGCTTCTCGAATTCAATCCAGCCAAATGCAAAGTCATGAAGATTGGGGAGGGGCAAAGAAGACCGCAGACAGAATATAGGCTAGGTGGACAAAGACTACAGACCTCACTCAGGGAGAAAGACCTTGGGGTGACCATAACACCGAGCACATCACCGGAGGCACACATCAACCAAATAACCGCTGCAGCATACGGGCGCCTGGCAAACCTGAGAATAGCGTTCCGATACCTTAATAAGGAATCGTTCAAAACACTGTGCACTGTGTATGTTAGGCCCATACTGGAGTATGCAGCACCAGTCTGGAACCCACACCTGGTCAAGCACGTCAAGAAGTTAGAGAAAGTACAAAGGTTTGCAACAAGGCTAGTCCCAGAGCTCAAGGGAATGTCGTACGAGGAAAGGTTAAGGGAAATCGGACTGACGACACTGGAGGACAGAAGGGTCAGGGGAGACATGATAACGACATACAAGATACTGCGGGGAATAGACAAGGTGGACAGAGATAGGATGTTCCAGAGAGGGGACACAGGGACAAGGAATCACAACTGGAAGCTGAAGACTCAGACGAGTCACAGGGACGTTAGGAAGTATTTCTTCAGTCATAGAGTTGTCAGCAAGTGGAATAGCCTAGCAAGTGAAGTAGTGGAGGCAGGAACCATACATAGTTTTAAGAAGAGGTATGACAAAGCTCAGGAAGCAGAGAGAGAGAGGAGCCAGTAGCGATCAGTGAAGAGGCGGGGCCAGGAGCTGAGCCTCGACCCCTGCAACCACAATTAGGTGAGTACAATTAGGTGAGTACACACACACAGGAAGTATTTCTTCAGTCACAGAGTTGTCAGGAAGTGGGATAGTCTGGAAAGTGACGTAGTGGAGGCAGGAACCATACATAGTTTTAAGACGAGGTTTGATAAAGCTCATGGAGCAGGGAGAGAGAGGACCTAGTAGCGACCAGTGAAGAGGCGGGGCCAGGAGCTGTGAATCGACCCCTGCAAGCACAAATAGGTAAGTACACGCACACACACACAACTCACTTGGTTAGAGTAACTTATAACTAACTTGAAATGTGTTACAAACTAACTGGAGAAGAGTAACTTTCAAGGTGTAATAATTGACATTAGTTATTAGGAAAAAGAGGAAAGACAAGTGATTATGGGAAAGAAAGAGAAGGAAGATGAGAGAAAGGATCGGCAGCGAGAAACATGATAAAGCAAGCATAAATGTGTAAGCATAAAGGGGAAGGATAGACGAAATAAGGCGAGAAAGAAAAAAGGTGTTGAAGGATAGGTAAACAAAGTAAGTTTACAGATCTAGGGAGCACTGGAAGCTGTATAGAATTCACTGTTTTCTGCTCACTGCAGATAGCCAGTGAAAGATTAAAACCCACGTAAAGAATCACTGCCGGGAACACTGAATAAATAGCAGACTGAGATACAAGAGGAGGCACCACAGGCATAGCTCTTGAGAGAGAGAGATAAGGACGACTCGAGTCTGGAACGTCTGCGTACATCATAATGTCAACGAAATAAAAGACAGTTAATCGCTGGCCCACAGATGGCTCCAACTTTATCCTGATCTTTACTTATACGTCTCATAGCAATAAAAGACTTTTAAATGAGCTGATGTAGGTAACAACTTTTAGCTTGTAAATAAAGTTAGGAATCCTTAACCCAACCTTGTAAAACCTTGTGTAAAAAAAAGGTAGGTGGAAAGGGAGGTAGGTAGCTAGGTAAGTAGGTAGGTAAATAGGTAGATAAATAGGTATGTAATTACTAACAGGTCGAGAATAAAATCATAATACTTTGGCTGGAACAAATCACAAATAACCCGCACTTAGCCGGGGAAACTTGTATTGATGTTTGGGTGAACCCGAACCATGTCATAAGATGCCTCTCTGAAGCGCAGGTTATTTGTATTGTTATTTGTAATGTTATTTGTAATGTTATTTGTAATGTTATTTGTAATGTTATTTGTATTGTTATTTGTAATGTTATTTGTAATGTTATTTGTATTGTTATTTGTAATGTTATTTGTATTGTTATTTGTAATGTTATTTGTAATGTTATTTGTAATGTTATTTGTAATATTATTTGTAATGTTATTTGTAATGTTATTTGTATTGTTATTTGTAATGTTATTTGTAATGTTATTTGTATTGTTACACAAACAGGCTATCAGATACATTTCTTGGTGTCACCATCTCCTCAAGGAAGGTTCCTTGATGTTGGTGAGGGGCTCTTGATTTAGGGAATTGGATCTGTGCTCCAGTTCCCCGAATTAAGCCTGAATGCCTTCCACATCCCCCCCCCCCCAGGCGCTGTATAATCCTCCGGGTTTAGCGCTTCCCCCTTGATTATAATAATAATTGGTGTCACCAGCATCACCAGATATCCATCAAAGATAGGCGGTAAGCCGAAACGTTGTATAAACCAACGTTTCACTCACAGAGAACTTAACGTCAAAGATTAGGCATTAAGCCGACACTTTGTACAAATCAACTTTTTGGTCACTTAGAACTCAATGGAACGTCGAAGATTACCCAGTAATACCTGCAGACCTGGAGTATACCTGGAAAGAGTTCCGGGGGTCAACGCCCCCGCGGCCCGGTTTGTGACCAGGTGATCAGGGTCAAGCTCTGATCACCCAGGGTGTTACTGCTGGGCGCAGTAACAACCTGGACACGTTGTACACACCAACGTTTGACGCAGCGTGAACTCAGCGGAACGAAAGTCTTAAAGGTCTGGCTGTGTCTCCTAGGAGATACACACACACACACACACACACACACACACACACACACACACACACACACACACACACACACACACACACACACACACACACACACACACACACACACACACACACTGGAGGGCAGGGGAAAGAGGAACACGTTGATGCGCTTGCAAATGATCCACGTAAATCTCTTGTCTCCACCGACCCTCACTTCCTGAGGCGAGTTTTATATAAGAATTCATATCCACTGGGATTCTTATCCCAGTTTGACTTTCCCGGTCGACAGAACTGTCGCCGATTACGAACGGCGAGACGTAAGAACGAGGCACCGAAGTTCGCAGATTCTTACCAGGAAGACAGTACAGGGAAGGGAGTTTTTTTTATTTTTACACAGGGTTTTTGAAGGTTAGGTTTAGGCTTCCTAACTTTATTTACAAGCTAAGAGCTTATGAGCCATGAAAATAATAATAGCAATAATAAAAATAATTTTATTATTATTATTATTATTATTATTGTAATTATTTTGTAAGTCTTGTGTTGAGTTCTTATCCTTTTCAGAATATATTATCTATATTAATTGTACATTCCTCGTTTTCTCTCTCTCCCTCGCTCTCTCTCTCTCTCTCTCTCTCTCTCTCTCTCTCTCTCTCTCTCTCTCTCTCTCTCTCTCTCTCTCTCTCTCTCTCTCTCTCTCTCTCTCTCTCTCTCTCTCTCTCTTTCTCTCTCTCTCTCTCTCTCTCATGAACGGGTCGTATATATTTCACACTTTATTGCATATTTCTATGAAATTTGTGTATATTTGATTAATTATTTTGCACCCTGTTGTAGGTGTAGCCTTGGGAATATAAATGATGTAACATAACGATGTGTATACACGAATGCAAACTCTGTAACCATGGTAAACACGAATGTAAACTCGAAAACCATAGTAAACGTAGCTTGTATTTCTGCTACACTAATGTAAAATCTGCCAAAGTTTGATTAGATTGGATGAGCTCAGGTTAGATTATGTCAGGTTAGATTTGATAAAGGTTAGAAGAGATTAGGTTAGGTTAGGCTAAGTTAAGGTCAGGTTTAGCTATATCAGGGTAGGTTAGGTTGGATTAACGTCAGGTAAAATTAGATTAGGTTAGGCAAGTTAAATTTCAGGTTATGTTAGATCAGCTTACGTAAGGCTAGGTTAAGATCTGATAAAATTAGGTTAAGCTAAGTTAGGTTAGGTTAAGTTAGGTTAAATTTTGGTTAACGTCAGTTACCAACATGTCACCAAATATTAACGCCTATAAATTCAGTCATTCATACAACATGCACCATACACCACATACAACATGCACCATACACCACATACAACATGCACCATACACAACATACAACATACTACCGAGGCCCAGCTAAGGCGTATTGACGGGTCCTCCTTTCGGCTAAGCTGGAGAGCAAGATGTTGGAGAAGATTTAGGAAAGCTGAGATACACCAAACGTGCTATATAAACAGCCAAACCTTAGAAATATATTAAATATACACACTCGCGTATCTTTATGTCATGTATTGATCACTATTGCTAAATAACGTAGCATTTAGTGTAACATTTTTAACAGTATTAATCAGCGGTTTTGTAATTAAAACGGTACTGATTATCAGTGTAGGACTGAAAACAGTGATGATCATCAAGGAGGTCGAAATATACTGATCATTCAGTCTCCTGACTTTCTCCATCTGGGTTATTATTGTGCAGTGATACTTTAGTTATTCACGCACACACACACACACACACACACACACACACACACACACACACACACACACACACACAGTCAGTCATAGAGTAGTCAGGCCATGGAATAGCCTAGAAAGTGATGTGGTGGAGGCAGGAACCATACATAGTTTTAAGGCGAGGTATGATAGAGCTCATGGGGCAGGGAGAGAGAGGACCTAGTAGCAATCAGCGAAGAGGCGGGGCCAGGAGCTGTGACTCGACCCCTGCAACCACAAATAGGTGAGTACACACACACACACACATATAGACAATTACAATTGCATAGGATGTGTGATTAGCGGACCAAGAGTAGAGCCTCCACCACTCCGTGCTTCGAATGACCCACACAAGTTTAGCGCCTCATATGAATAATTAATATACTGATAATGGGCAGAGTTCAGGCGTTCACTGAACAGAACCAATAACAGAGAAGCAGATTTATGTGGTGTGGAGGTCAGCCTCTGGAGCAGTTAATGTGCGTACACACACACACACACAGAAACACACACACACACACACACACACACACACACACACACACACACACACACACACACACACACACACACACACACACACACACACACACACACACACACACAGGCTCACTGTTGAAAAGATTATAGCAAATGGCCTTTGTATTGTCCCAGGATGCTTTATTATTATTATTATTATTATTATTATTATTATTATTATTATTATTATTATTATTATTATTGTTATTATTATTATTATTATTATTATTTAGTGTTGGTGTTTATGATCGTAGAGAAACGATATGGTAGCTAGAAAAGGAATGAAACGAAAGAAGTGGATGAAAAGATAGATTAGGAACGAAAGATGGGATGAAGGAAGGACGAGGATGGAAGAAGCGGTGGAGAAGATGAAAGAGACCGGGGGGGGGGGCGAGGGGAGAGAAGGATGAAAAGGCGTAAGAGCAGAAGTGACAGTATTAGAAGAGATAATATGAGAGGGGGAGGTGAGGAGGAGAAGAGAAGATGAAGAGAAGTCATTCCTGCGGAAGGCTTCACCTTCATCATTTTTGACTCTGAAGATGGTCTCAAAAAATTCCAGTCAAGGCTATTAACCTCTCACTGTGATGGCCCCTTTGTACAAGGGCAGGGGGTAATGGGGGCCATGGGATTAGAACACAAGGAAAGGGGGTAAAGGAGGGGGTTTAGAGGCCTAGGAAAGGGGGATAAGGAGACATGGAGAAAAAGGAGGGAGGAATTAGAGGATCACAGGAAGAGGATGAGGGACATGGGGTAGGACTGGGTGAGGGAACAGAGGGTAGGCGAGGGGACTGAGGGAGGGGACACAGATTAGTAGTAAGAATACATACAGGTAAGATTAGTAAGCATGCAATAGTAAATAATAATAGTAATTATTATTATATGCATTTACTATTATTATTATATGATTATTATTATTATATGTATTATTATTATTATTTTGTGGCATTTATGTATGAAGTTCAAGTTATACATATTTGGTTACCTTTATACAGTAAGATGTATGTGTATGAAAGAGAGAGAGAGAGAGAGAGAGAGAGAATTATGTGGTGGTGAATAATTAGTATGTCTGGTGCACATACCTGACCAGCCGCAGTGATCAGTCTTCCGCTAGTGTACACACTTTCGTAATCAATATTGACCACAAGGAAGATTTATGCATACCGTGTGTGTGTGTGTGTGTGTGTGTGTGTGTGTGTGTGTGTGTGTGTGTGTGTGTGTGTGTGTGTGTGTGTGTGTGTGTGTGTGTGTGTGTGTGTGTGTGTTAACTCAGGCTTATGGGTACTTCTTTTTTTTTTAGCAGAGACTCTTGTAGTTCGACTCTGAACTTTTTTTTTGTCACGCCAACAGTTGTATCCAGGTACAGCATTAAAACTTCAAGAATTCACAGTACTGTGACTGTAGCAGTTCACAGTACTGTGACTGTAGCAGTTCACAGTACTGTGACTGTAGCAGTTCACAGTACTGTGACTGTAGCAGTTCACAGTACTGTGACTGTAGCAGTTCACAGTACTGTGACTGTAGCAGTTCACAGTACTGTGACTGTAGCAGTTCACAGTACTGTGACTGTAGCAGTTCACAGTACTGTGACTGTAGCAGTTCACAGTACTGTGACTGTAGCAGTTCACAGTACTGTGACTAGCAGTTCACAGTACTGTGACTATAGCAGTTCACAGTACTGTGACTAGCAGTTCACAGTACTGTGACTGTAGCAGTTCACAGTACTGTGACTGTAGCAGTTCACAGTGCTGTGACTGTAGCAGTTCACAGTACTGTGACTGTAGCAGTTCACAGTGCTGTGACTGTAGCAGTTTACAGTACTGTGACTGTAGCAGTTCACAGTACTGTGACTAGCAGTTCACAGTGCTGTGACTGTAGCAGTTTACAGTACTGTGACTGTAGCAGTTCACAGTACTGTGACTGTAGCAGTTCACAGTGCTGTGACTGTAGCAGTTCACAGTACTGTGACTGTAGCAGTTCACAGTACTGTGACTGTAGCAGTTCACAGTACTGTGACTGTAGCAGTTTACAGTGCTGTGACTGTAGCAGTTCACAGTACTGTGACTGTAGCAGTTCACAGTGCTGTGACTGTAGCAGTTCACAGTGCTGTGACTGTAGCAGTTTACAGTACTGTGACTGTAGCAGTTCACAGTGCTGTGACTGTAGCAGTTCACAGTGCTGTGACTAGCAGTTCACAGTGCTGTGACTGTAGCAGTTCACAGTACTGTGACTGTAGCAGTTTACAGTGCTGTGACTGTAGCAGTTTACAGTGCTGTGACTGTAGCAGTTCACAGTGCTGTGACTGTAGCAGTTTACAGTGCTGTGACTGTAGCAGTTCACAGTACTGTGACTGTAGCAGTTCACAGTACTGTGACTGTAGCAGTTCACAGTACTGTGACTGTAGCAGTTTACAGTGCTGTGACTAGCAGTTTACAGTGCTGTGACTGTAGCAGTTCACAGTGCTGTGACTGTAGCAGTTTACAGTGCTGTGACTGTAGCAGTTCACAGTGCTGTGACTGTAGCAGTTTACAGTGCTGTGACTGTAGCAGTTCACAGTGCTGTGACTGTAGCAGTTCACAGTGCTGTGACTGTAGCAGTTTACAGTGCTGTGACTGTAGCAGTTCACAGTACTGTGACTGTAGCAGTTCACAGTGCTGTGACTGTAGCAGTTCACAGTGCTGTGACTGTAGCAGTTTACAGTACTGTGACTGTAGCAGTTCACAGTACTGTGACTAGCAGTTCACAGTGCAGTGACTGTAGCAGTTCACAGTACTGTGACTGTAGCAGTTCACAGTACTGTGACTGTAGCAGTTCACAGTGCTGTGACTGTAGCAGTTCACAGTACTGTGACTGTAGCAGTTCACAGTGCTGTGACTGTAGCAGTTCACAGTACTGTGACTGTAGCAGTTCACAGTACTGTGACTGTAGCAGTTCACAGTACTGTGACTAGCAATTCACAAATAATCCACACCCTGAAACTTGTTTAAAATAGCTTTCTCTGTATTACATATTATAAAGTCTTGTTGTGCATTACACGGCATTATAAAGCCTTGGTGTGTCTTACGTGTTTCTGTACAGTCTTGCTCTGTATTACGCGGAGACTTGCTCTATATTACGTGTATTTATACACGCTTCCTGCCTTAGTCAGCATACACGCTGACATTAGCGACTTAACATCAATTTAATCACCAGGAGATCATGGTTCATCAAGTCAGAAGTTTGCAAGTATTCTGGCAGAATTTTTTAGATAATGGTCCCAGTTTACACATACCTGAGCTGCTGTTAAAAGTATTGTCAACATTGTTACGTGATTATACTTGACTGAATTATATTCTTGTCGTTAACTGGTTGGCATGAAGCTGTTTCTAGGTGCTACTCAGTGAACTAGAAAACTGGAACCTCTAGTGGGAACTTTATTCAGAAGAAAGTGCAATAGGTAGTTTACAAGTGGAAATATTGTACAAAAAAGAACACAATAGATAGTTTACAAATAGAAACACTGTATAAATAACACTAGATAGTTTACAAGTGGAAATACTGTATAAAGAGCACAATAGATAGTTCACCAATGGAAATACTGTATAAAGAACACAATAGATAGTTTACCATTGGGTATTCTGTATTACAATACAGCACAATAGTCTACCACATGTAATTATAAGACGAAATAGATAGTTGATTAGTGGGATTACTAGAGTAAAACGAAAAACAACGATACTTGATCCACAGGGTGACCCAAAAATCTGGACACAGGCGAAATTGCATTTTATTTTAATAATTGTACAGTAATTTTAATAAATAATATCCTCAACAAGTTGCCCATCATTAGCGATTCAAAGTTTAACTCGCTTTGGAAGATTCACATTAACACGATGCTGTAACTCCGGTAACTTCAAGATTCACATTAACACGATGCGGTAACTCCGGTAACTTCAAGATTCACATTAACATGATGCGGTAACTCCGGTAACTTCAAGATTCACATTAACACGATGCGGTAACTCCGGTAACTTCAAGATTCACATTAACACGATGCGGTAACTTCAAGATTCACATTAACACGATACTGTAACTCCGGTAACTTCAAGATTCACATTAACACGATGCGGTAACTCCGGTAACTTCAAGATTCACATTAACATGATGCGGTAACTCCGGTAACTTCAAGATTCACATTAACACGATGCTGTAACTCCGGTAACTTCAAGATTCACATTAACACGATGCTGTAACTCCGGTAACTTCAAGATTCACATTAACACGATGCGGTAACTCCGGTAACTTCAAGATTCACATTAACACGATGCTGTAACTCCGGTAACTTCAAGATTCACATTAACACAATGCGGTAACTTCAAGACTCACATTAACACGATACTGTAACTCCGGTAACTTCAAGATTCACATTAACACGATGCGGTAACTCCGGTAACTTCAAGATTCACATTAACACAATGCGGTAACTCCGGTAACTTCAAGATTCACATTAACACGATGCGGTAACTCCGGTAACTTCAAGATTCACATTAACACGATGCGGTAACTCCGGTAACTTCAAGATTCACATTAACACGATGCTGTAACTCCGGTAACTTTAAGATTCACATTAACACGATGCGATAACTCCGGTAACTTCAAGATTCACATTAACACGATGCTGTAACTCCGGTAACTTCAAGATTCACATTAACACGATGCGGTAACTCCGGTAACTTCAAGATTCACATTAACACGATGCGGTAACTCCGGTAACTTCAAGATTCACATTAACACGATGCGGTAACTCCGGCAACTTCGAGGAAAAAAACGGACTATTAGTGATATTTCCTGTTTGTCCAGGCTTTCGGGTCACCCTGTATGTAAATACAGGGTGACAAATAAATCACCCTGAATGTAAATACAGGGTGACAAATAAATCACCCTGTATGTAAATACAGGGTGACAAATAAATCACCCTGTATGTAAATACAGGGTGACAAATAAATCACCCTGTATGTAAATACAGGGTGACAAATAAATCACCCTGTATGTAAATACAGGGTGACAAATAAATCACCCTGTATGTAAATACTTGGTGACAAATAAATCACCCTGTATGTAAATACTTGGTGACAAATAAATCACCCTGTATGTAAATACTTGGCGACAAATAAATCACCCTGTATGTAAATACTTGGTGACAAATAAATCACCCTGTATGTAAATACTTGGTGACAAATAAATCACCCTGTATGTAAATACTTGGCGACAAATAAATCACCCTGTATGTAAATACTTGGTGACAAATAAATCACCCTGTATGTAAATACTTGGCGACAAATAAATCATCCTGTATGTAAATACTTGGCGACAAATAAATCACCCTGTATGTAAATACTTGGCGACAAATAAATCATCCTGTATGTAAATACTTGGTGACAAATAAATCACCCTGTATGTAAATACTTGGTGACAAATAAATCACCCTGTATGTAAGTACTTGGTGACAAATAAATCACCCTATATGTAAATACTTACCTGGAGGTTATTCCGGGGATCAACACCCCCGCGGCCCGGTCCATGACCAGGCCTCCCAATGGATCAGGGCCTGATCAGCTAGGCTGTTACTGCTGGCCGCACGCAGTCCAACGTACGAGCCACAGCCCGGCTGATCCGGCACTGACTTTAGGTATCTGTCCAGCTCTCTCTTGAAGGCAGCCAGGGGCTTGTTGGCAATTCCCCTAATGCTTGATGGGAGGCTGTTGAACAGTTTTGGGCCCCTGACACTTACGGTGTTTTCCCTTAGTGTACCAATGGCGCCCCTACTTTTTATTGGGGGCATTTTGCATCGCCTGCCCAGTCTTTTACTTTCGTAGGGAGTGATTTCTTTGTGCAGATTTGGGACCATTCCTTCCAAGATTTTCCAAGTGTAGATTATGATATATCTCTCCCTCCTGCGTTCCAACGAGTACAAGTCAAGTGCTTCCAAGCGTTCCCAGTAGTTAAGGTGCTTGACAGAACTTATACGTGCAGTAAAGGATCTCTGTACACACTCTAGATCTGCGATTTCACCTGCTTTGAATGGAGATGTTAATGTACAGCAGTATTCCAGCCTAGAGAGAACAAGTGATTTGAAAAGGATCATCATTAGCTTGGTATCTCTCGTTTTGAAAGTTCTCATTATCCATCCTATCATTTTCTTTGCACGTGCGATCGTGGCACTGTTGTGATCCTTGAAAGTGAGATCCTCAGACATTACTACTCCCAGGTCCCTTACATTATTTTTCCGCACTATTGTATGGCCAGTGTCTGTAGTATACTCTGTTATAGTTATTATCTCCTCCAGTTTTCCATAACGGAGTAGTTGGAATTTGTCCTCATTGAACATGATATTGTTTACCGTTGCCCACTGGAAAACTTTGTTTATATCTTCTTGGAGGTTAACCGCGCCCTCAGCAGATGACAGCCTCATGCAGATCCTAGTATCATCCGCAAAGGATGATACGGTGCTGTGGTGTATATCTCTGTCTATGTCTGATATGAGGATAAGGAATAAGATGGGGGCGAGTACTGTGCCTTGTGGAACAGAGCTCTTCACTATGGCAGCTTCCGATTTAACTCTGTTGACCACTACTCTTTGTGTTCGATTTGTTAGGAAGTTGAAGATCCATCTCCCCACTTTCCCAGTTATTCCTTTAGCACGTATTTTATGGGCTATTACGCCATGATCGCATTTGTCAAATGCTTTTGCAAAGTCTGTGTATATTACATCTGCATTCTGATTTTCTTTCAGTGCATCCAAGGCCATGTCATAGTGATCCAGTAGTTGTGAGAGGCAGGAGCGACCTGCCCTGAACCCATGTTGCCCTGGATTGTGCAGATTTTGGAAATCCAGGTGATTTGCAATCCTGCTTCTTAGCACTCTTTCAAAGATTTTTATGATGTAGGACGTCAGAGCTATTGGTCTATAGTTCTTAGCTAATGCTTTGCTGCCACCTTTATGGAGTGGGGCTATATCCGTTGTTTTAAGTGACTGTGGAATTTCACCCATGTCCAAGCTCCTCCTCCATAGTGTACTTAGGGGCACGCGAGAGGGGTTTCTTGCAGTTCTTAATGAAAACAGAGTTCCACGAGTCTGGGCCCGGGGCTGAGTGCATAGGCATGTTGTCAATGGATTTTTCGAAATCTATCGGAGTTAGGGTAATGTCGGAAATCTGACATACATTTATGGAGTTTTGAGGCTCATTCATGAAGAAATAATTTGGGTCGTCGATCCTCAGACCGATTAGTGGTTCACTAAACACAGAGTCGTACTGGGATTTCAATATTTCACTTATTTCCTTGTTGTCATCTGTGTAAGTCCCATCCTGTCTGAGTAATGGCCTGATACTAGATGTGGTATTTGCCTTGTTTTTGGCATATGAAAAGAAATATTTTGAATTTCTTTCAATTTCACTAATAGCTTTAAGCTCCTCCTGCCTCTCCTGGTTCCTGTAAGAGTCATTTAACTTAAGTTCGATAGTTTCCACTTCCCTGGTCAGCGCCTCCTTTCGTGTATCAGATATTCTAGCACTCCTGAGGAGCTCAGTGACTCTTCGTCGTCTTCTGTAGAGGGAGCGTCTTTCTCTCTCCAGTTTACTCCTGCTCTTCTTCTTTCTTAGGGGAATATGCCTAGAACATGCTTCGGCTGCCAGGAAGTTGATCCTTTCAAGGCACTGGTTTGGATCCATGTCATTTAAGACATCTTCCCAACATGTTTCGTTTAAGACATGGTTTACCTGGTCCCAGTTGATGTTCTTGTTGTTGAAGTTGTATTTTGTGAAGACACCTTCACAGGTACATGCATTCTGCTGATCAGGACCCCTATGCATGTACGTCTGGACTTCGATTAGGTTGTGATCGGAATTAGTTGTTTTTGATATTCTTATGTCTCTTATCAGGTCCTCATTATTTGTGAAGATAAGGTCAAGTGTGTTTTCTAGTCTTGTTGGCTCCACTATCTGCTGGCTTAAGGTGTGTTTTTCGCAGAGACTTAGTAGCTCATGTGTGTGTGACCTTTCATCTGCGCTACCTCTGGGGATTGTTTCAGCTATAACATTATTTGCTACATTCTTCCATTTTGTATGCCTTAGGTTGAAATCACCAAGCAGTAAGATGTTTGGGGATGGAGCTGGAAGGTTTTCCAAACAGTAATAAATTTTCAGTAGCTGTTCCTTGAACTGTTGTGAGGTTGCATCTGGTGGCTTGTATACAACCACAATGACTAGGTTTTGGTTCTCGATCTTTATTGATAGAACTTCAACTACCTCATTTGTGGTGTTCAGCAACTCCGTGCAGATAAGGGACTCTTTGACATACAGGCCAACCCCCCCCCCCTCCATTGTTGCCTGTTTTTTTCTGTCGCATCTAAAAAGGTTGTAACCACTTATCCATATTTCACTGTCAAAGTGATCTTTTGTGTGAGTCTCTGTGAAGGCTGCAAACATTGCATTAGACTCCTCTAAAAGTCCACTGATAAAAGGTATTTTGTTGTTGGTGGATGGCTTAAGGCCCTGTATATTAGCAAATATGAACGAGGTTGTATTCTGTGTTTGTTGGGGGGATTTTGTTATTGGCATCAGTAGTTGTAATTCTGGAGGGCCATGGGTGGCCACTGGCTGCGCCTCCAGTCCAACAAGGCTCTGAGGTGGTGGACTATTTTTGTTATTTCCTTCCATTTTCTTTTTCTGTTTCCTGCCACTAAAAAATCACCTGGAGTTGGGTTGTCGTAGCTACTATTGTTTGTCTTGTGGGGTCTGTGCCTCCTGGTCCCTTTTAGATGGTATGCAGGGCAGTCGATGTTGTAACACTGCTTCTGGAGGACCGAGGAGTGGCACATTTTTGGGTGAAAGAAAGTACAGGAAGAAGAACGACACACTCCTTTAGACAGGAGGTCGCTACATTTTTTTGGGATGCTCAAAGTTGCATGTCCCATTTTTTCCCTGTTATTCCATGCTTACAGATGCCCCAAGCATAATATTTGCACAAATTCACCTTTGGTTGAGAATTGTTGGGAGGTGTGTTGTCAATTTCTGCAGGTTCTGGGACTGCACTATAATCCTCAGTATCCAAGCCAGGGCCACCCCGTCCTGGATTCTATCTACTTTCTCCAGTAGAGGAAGGAGGAGGAGACTCCTCTCCAACATCTGTACTGTGGGCCACGGTCTTGTGCAATGATGGTTGTATATTTACGGTTCTAGATGGTTGTATATTTACGGTTCTAGATGGTTGTATATTTACTGTTTTTGTGGTGGTTTTAGTAGTGTCCCTAGGAGAGTCTGGGCTGGCAGTAAGGCTGGGGGCTGGGTCTGGGTCAGCACTGGGGCTGGGGGCTGAGCCTGGGCCAGCACCAGCACTGTGGGTATTAGTGCTATGACTGGGGGAGCCTAGGCCAGCACCAGCACTGTGGGTATTAGTGCTATGACTGGGGGATGGGTTTGGCTTAGCACCATGTGGGTGACTAGATAGTTTCGAGTCATCTGTTGTGGTATGGACATTCTGCATTTTTTGATACACTATCTCTTGCTCCCATGTTTTATATATTTTTGGTAGACTATCCAAGAGGTCATCCTTGTTTTCTTGATTATTTTTATCATTTATTACTCTCCTTAGTACCTTTCTGATACCTGCCCAAAGTTCTACATCTTTATTGCACAACCAGAAGCACCTTGCTAGTTCGAGGTCATTTTTTGAGGCTGTATTTAGTCTAGTACAAGAGATATGGTGTTTGGAAGAGCATAGATTGCACGTGATTCTGGATTTCCTTCCAAGGATTTTTTTAAATGTCCCACAGATATGCTGTGCTGACATCCTGTCTGTATCCTACTACACTCTGTATGCCACGGAAGAAAACTGATCTTGGTGACAAATAAATCACCCTGCATGTAAATACTTGGTGACAAATCACCCTGTATGTAAATACTTCGTGACAAATAAATCACCTTGTATGTAAATACTTGGTGACAAATAAATCACCCTGTATGTAAATACTTGGTGACAAATCACCCTGTATGTAAATGCTTGGTGACAAATAAATCACACTATGTAAATACTTGGTGACAAATAAATCACCTTGTATGTAAATACTTGGTAACAAATAAATCACCCTGTATGTAAATACTTGGTGACAAATAAATCACCCTGTATGTAAATACAGGGTGATTTATTTGTGTCTTGTTCCATTTGCGATACTTTTGGGCGTTTATCCTTCAGTAAGAATTTACCGACAGAGAAAAAAGCAACGATCTGTCATACGTAAAAATCCATAACGTGGAGTGCCCAGCAGGGCAGAAAAAAGCTATTTGTATCACGTTTGGGATATAATTAACTTAATCAGATTTGTAAAGGTAAGGTCATTAGCTTGCACCATAACACCCAACAGGCTTTCAGTGAAATTATTTTGTGATTTGTGGTTGAATTAAAACAAGGATCCATGGTGGTGATTAATGTATGATTTCAGCTGATCAATGTTGCGTGGTCAGCTGAGGTTAGATCAGCTGGTGATCAGTATCTCACCTCAGGTGATCAATGCTCTGTGACCAGCTGAAGTCAAATTTGTGGTTTTTCTTGTGATTCGTTTGGTTTATTCTTTTGTGGACTTCCGTCTTGTTTATTGTTTCGTGGAGTGCTTTGTCCTGTTTATTGTTTCGTCTGGTTTAATGTTTTGTGGTATTTTGTTTGGTTTATTTTTTGTGGAATGTTTTGCCTGGTTTATAATTTTTGTTTCGTCTGGTATATAGTTTTATGGAGTGTTTGGTCTGCTTTACGGTTTTATTGTGTGTTCGTCTCGTTATTGGTTTTGTACACACACACACACACACACACACACACACACACACACACACACACACACACACACACACACACACACACACACACACACACACACACACACACGCATACACATACACATACACATACACATACACACACACACACACACACACACACACACACACACACACACACACACACACACACACACACACACACACACACACACACACACACACACACACACACACACACACACACACACACACACACACACACACACAGCACTAGTTTGGAACCCACACCTGGTCAAGCACGTCAAGAAATTAGAGAAAGTACAGAGGCTTGCAACAAGGCTAGTTCCAGAGCTCAGAGGAATGTCCTACGAAGAAAGGTTGAGGGAAATCGGTCTGACGACACTGGAGGACAAGAGGGTCAGGGGAGACATGATAACGATATACAAAATACTGCGTGGAATAGATAAGGTGGACAGAGACAGGATGTTCCAGAGATGGGACACAGCAACAAGGGTTTACAGTTGGAAGTTAAAGACTCAGATGAATCACAGGGATGTTAGGAGGTATTTCTTCAGCCACAGAGTTGTCAGGAAGTGGAATAGTCAGGTAAGTCATGTAGTGGAGGCAGGATCCATACATAGCTTTAAGAAGAGGTATAATAAAGCTCATGGAGTAGGAAGAGTGACCTAGTAGCGACCAGTGAAGAGGCGGGGGCAGGAGCTGTGACTCGACTCCTGGAACCACAACTAGGCGAGTACACACACACACACACACACACACACACACACACACACACACACACACACACACACACACACACACACACACTACAAAGTGTCCGGGATGGGACCCAAATATCCAGAGTTTCCATATAAAGAGAACAAAGTTTGTAAGTGACTAACTTTGTAAAGAAAATCTTGTTGCAGTATTTTGATAGAAGTAGAGCAGTGAGAGGCTCCAAGGACGTCACTGCTTGTAATAAAAACCACAACAAAAAACAATGATAACAGTAATGATAAAGAAAACAACAGTAACACTAACAAAAGCTCAAATAAGAATAATAAAATAATTTCTACCTGATTTAAATAATTATTTTTAAAGACTGTGTTAAATCCTGCCACTGAGGTGTGTGTGTGTGTGTGTTCAGTGTTGTGGCTGTTAGTCTAATCTCAGCTTCTGGCCCTTATTGTAAACTACTCTTCGTCATTGTTCAGTTATTTCACATTTCTTTACTAGCTTAGTGATAATTCATAGTCTCCATTCGTGTCTGCAATCCTTCTAGAACTGCTGACAAAACAACATTCATTATCATTCATTCAACTGCTGTTCGTATCAGAAGTACTGACACAACAATTCATTATCAAGATAAGATTCATGTAAGTTTACCTGGAGGGTCTACCTGGACCAGCCCTCCAGATGTATTATTCCCTGATCAACTAGACTGTTACTATATAAATAAGAATTCTGCTCTTCTCTCTTCCTACCCTTTCCTCCTGTACCCTTCCCTTCCATTCTCTTCGTCCCCATCTCCACTCTGTGACAAGTACCAAACCTGTGGTGGACAGACGTGGTCTCTCATGCTATCCCTGGATTAACTAGATTCAGGTCTACGACTGCGTCTGCCTCACGCTTCCAATACAGTGTCAACTTACTCAGGTTTACGAGATATTGCTTGATTGTGAGCAATGTGCATCTAGGTGGAGTATCAGAGTCGTCATGACATTAAGAAATCTGTGATGTGTGAAAAATTAGGATGTGATGATCTGTGTGAGTTAAACTGACAAGACTGCAAGGTGAACCAGGTTAGACAACTGCTGTCATCAGAGAAAGAGGTCAGAGTAAAGAATACAAAGGAACAATACACAAATAACCCGCACATGGGAGAGTGAAACATATAACGATGTTTCGGTCCGACTTGGACCATTTACTGTGACTTGTAAATGGTCCAAGTCGGACTGAAACGTCGTTATAACCGTCTCTCTCCTATGTGCGGGTTGTTTATGTATACTCAGATTAACTCGTTAAGTCTGAAATATTTACTCTACACTACAAATGTTCGAAAAATACGTCAGAGCCGCTAAAAAATTCCAAGTAGGGAAAAGATATGAGCCCAGTTAAACTGTAAATTAAAATGTGACACATTGTAAATCTAGCAGCCTATATGGGAACCAGTGGCTTTGTTTACCCTCTAGTTCAGCTTCATGTGACTTGATATTCCTCAGGTCCAGGTTAACATGTCTTGCTCCTTTACCTGTCGTTCATCTAACCCACAGGTATATAATATCCCTAAGTCTTGCCAGGTGAAGTTCCGGGTTAAACAAGCAGCTGCAGTGTTCCCAGCTTGTTGGTGACTGAACTCTCGGTTGTATGCAAATGTATCAAGTTTATCACAAAAAAGTGGACGAATTAATTACATATTCACGGCCAGAACGTCCTTGCATAATAGCGCTGAGCGAAACTTTGACGGACACAACCAACATTCATTTGTTGGCAGAATTTTTCATGTCTCTAAATAATATTTTCACTGAAATTCGTACTCATAAGAAAACTGGCGGTATAATTAACTCCCGTGCATATATATATATATATATATATATATATATATATATATATATATATATATATATATATATATATATATATATATATTTATACACTGTGTTCTTATATAAAATATAAGATATTGACAAGTCCTGTACATGTACACGTACTCTATTGCATATAATTTCTAATCACGATCTCCTGTGTGGTTTTCAAAATTTACCTCATCGGTGTCGTATTCATTGTGGATCAATAATATCAGGTTTAGCCTGGCCGATTTATCACCTCCCACCATTCCTCTGGGTTGACATAATGATCAAAGTTTCTTGTTACTGACTCCAGTGACTCTGCCTCGCCCTCCCGGGTTCTCCCTAGAGTGGGGTCTGTTGTCGGTGTTATTCAGAGTGGTTAAAGTTATCTAAGGTGAGGGAGGAGTCAGTCCCCTCGCTTCCATGGCTTTGTAAGGACAAGATGGCTGTCTTTATGATGGTTTAGTTAGGTTGTTGGTGGGTTGGTCTGTTAGTGGGTTAGTTTGCTGGTGGCTTATTTTGTTGGTGGGTTAGTTCCTTGGTGGGTCGAAATGGTGTACAGATGACGTTGCAGGATAAACTTTTTGGGGGACAACGTTTCGCTCTTGTGTGGAATTTTCTCAAGTCATGGTTTGATACAATTTAAAAAAAGGGCGAAACGTTGTCTAAATTAAAGTTTGTCGTACATCGTATGTCGTTTCTACATTAGTGTATGTATTGTTTTCCCCTTTGTCCTGCTGTGGTAAGGCTGTGTTTTGTGTGACATAGAGACTGCTGATCTGGGTTAGTTGTGTGTGTGTGTGTGTGTGTGTGTGTGTGTGTGTGTGTGTGTGTGTGTGTGTGTGTGTGTGTGTGTGTGTGTTAATTGTTATTATTTGAGATTTGATCTTTACTATTTCTTGTTGTCTGTCTCTCCATTGCGAATACTGAGAGAGAGAGAGAGAGAGAGAGAGAGAGAGAGAGAGAGAGAGAATGAATGAATTATCCGTGTTATTCAACACCAGACCACTACCAAAATCTCTTTCTCTCTCTCTCTCTTCTTTCCTTACCAGCCAACGCCAGCCTTCACTACCACCACCACACACCGCCACAACCACCACCACCACCACACACCGCCACAACCACCACCACCACATACCGCCACAACCACCACCACCACCACACACCGCCACAAGCACCACCACCACACACCGCCACAACCACCACCACCACCACACACCGCCACAACCACCACCACCACCACACACCGCCACAAGCACCACCACCACACACCGCCACAAGCACCACCACCACACACCGCCACAACCACCACCAGCACCACACACCGCCACAACCACCACCACCACCACACACCGCCACAAGCACCACCACCACACACCGCCACAACCACCACCACCACCACACACCGCCACAAGCACCACCACCACACACCGCCACAACCACCACCACCACACACCGCCACAACCACCACCACCACCACACACCGCCACAACCACCACCACCACCACACACCGCCACAAGCACCACCACCACACACCGCCACAACCACCACCACCACCACACACCGCCACAAGCACCACCACCACACACCGCCACAACCACCACCACCACCACACACCGCCACAACCACCACCACCACCACACACCGCCACAACCACCACCACCACCACACACCGCCACAAGCACCACCACCACACACCGCCACAACCACCACCACCACACACCGCCACAACCACCACCACCACCACACACCGCCACAAGCACCACCACCACACACCGCCACAACCACCACCACCACCACACACCGCCACAACCACCACCACCACCACACACCGCCACAACCACCACCACCACCACCACCACACACCGCCACAAGCACCACCACCACACACCGCCACAACCACCACCACCACCACACACCGCCACAACCACCACCACCACCACACACCGCCACAAGCACCACCACCACACACCGCCACAACCACCACCACCACCACACACCGCCACAACCACCACCACCACCACACACCGCCACAACCACCACCACCACCACACACCACCACACCACCACCACCACCACACACCTCCACCACCACCACCACCACCACACACCGCCACAACCACCACCACCACCACACACCGCCACAACCACCACCACCACCACACACCGCCACAACCACCACCACCACCACACACCGCCACAACCACCACCACCACCACACACCGCCACAACCACCACCACCACCACACACCGCCACAACCACCACGTCCCACCACACACCGCCAAAACCACCCCAACCACCACACACCGCCACAACCACCACCACCACCACACACCGCCACAAGCACCACCACCACCACACACCGCCACAAGCACCACCACCACACACCGCCACAACCACCACCACCACCACACACCGCCACAACCACCACCACCACCACACACCGCCACAACCACCACCACCACCACACACCGCCACACCCACCACCACCACCACCCACCGCCACACGCACCACCACCACACACCGCCACAACCACCACCACCACATACCGCCACAACCACCACCACCACCACACACCGCCACAAGCACCACTTACCACCCACCACCACAGACACAGTAAGCTCAGAGGAAATATAATCTTCACTCTACAATAATCAGAATCTCTCACCATCATTCAGATTGGCGTCCCATAAGTGGTGGTAAATATTTATGGTATAAAGCTATGTTTGCTATAATTTGAGAGAGAGAGAAAGAGAGTGTGGGAGAGAGAGAGAGAGAGAGAGAGAGAGAGAGAGAGAGAGAGAGAGAGAGAGAGAGAGAGAGAGAGAGAGAGAGAGAGAGAGAGAGACGTTAAATAAAAATTCCAGGAGGTCCACCTTCGTTTTCTTTCTGTGACCTTTGCTTCACCTCCTCTGCTAACAACTTTTTCATGATCTCTTAAAATATTTTTTTTCTAGCAAGAAGCTCCAAAAATGAGCTCAATTTCGTAGGAACATGAATTATTTACTCTTTAATTTGATTTACGTACACACACACACACACACACACACACACACACACACACACACACACACACACACACACACACACAGTGACACTAGTGATAACATACACTAGAGAACGGAAATAAACTCCATGGAACCCTGAACAGGCTAAAATGTTTGGGTAGTTAAATGGCTGTTAGAGTCAAACTCCAATTAATCCACGGAACGGGTGGAACTTGAACCTATAGCAGGTGAGTCCAATAATTGTAAGGTTACTTGTGTATGAGCTTATTGATCAGTGGTCCCATTACCACTGATCACATTACCACTGATCACAGTACCACTGATCACAGTACCACTGATCACAATACCACTGATCACAGTACCACTGATCACAATACCACTGATCACAGTACCACTGATCACATTACCACTGATCACACTACCACTGATCACAGTACCACTGATCACAATACCACTGATCACACTACCACTGATCACAATACCACTGATCGCAGTACCACTGATCACATTACCACTGATCACAATACCACTGATCACAGTACCACTGATCACAATACCACTGATCGCAGTACCACTGATCACAATACCACTGATCACACTACCACTGATCACAGTACCACTGATCACAATACCACTGATCACAATACCACTGATCACAGTACCACTGATCACAATACCACTGATCACACTACCACTGATCACACTACCACTGATCACAATACCACTGATCATAGTACCACTGATCACAGTACCACTGATCACAGTACCACTGATCACAGTACCACTGATCACATTACCACTGATCACAATACCACTGATCACAATACCACTGATCACAGTACCACTGATCACAGTACCACTGATCACAGTACCACTGATCACAATACCACTGATCACAATACCACTGATCACAACAACCACTGATCACAGTACCACTGATCACAATACCACTGATCACAGTACCACTGATCACAATACCACTGATCACAATACCACTGATCACAACAACCACTGATCACAGTACCACTGATCACAATACCGCTGATCAGTGGTACTAAATGTCAAATCGACCAACAAGTGGGGTCCAGACAGCACCTGGAGAATGGGGAACAATCAGGTGTGGTCCAAGAAAGCCTTTAGTAGGTTCATTTACTTAAATCAAAAGCTATTGAACGTCATCATAACACAGGTAGGCAGCGAAGCACTATTTTACAGATAAATGTCTACGGTCTTCACCACCCACAGTTGATTATCTCGTAACGTATGTAGGTATAGATTATTATTATTATTATTATTATTATTATTATTATTATTATTATTATTATTATTATTATTATTATTATTATTATTATTTTCTCATATAGCACAAAACCAGTATGAGTCACTTAGCAATTATCTAATTCTCCGAGGCTATGGGTCCCATAATTTACACTAGTGGTGGCCCCATATATATATATATATATATATATATATATATATATATATATATATATATATATATATATATATATATATATATATATATATATATATATATATATATATATATATATATATATATATATATATATATATATATATATATATATATATATATATATATATATATATATATATATATGCGGTGTGTGTGTGTACTCACCTAGTTGTGGTTGCCGGGGTCGATTCACAGCTCCTCCTGGCCCCGCTTCTTCACTAGGCTAGTAGGTCACTCGTGTATATGTGTGTGTGTGTGTGTGTGTGCTTGGTTTTTATACACAATTCTCATTCGTTCGTTCAATCTCTCAACAAACATTTAACGTAAGAGATGAACTTGCACGTTGAACAATCGTTTATTATATCTGGACATTATCTTCATATCTTTTCATTATTCTGATTGAAATATTCTCCTTTCTATTGTCAGTTTATATATTAAATATGTAATATCTGAAATTAAATTTAAATACACAATTATGATAAGGAAGAGAAGATACAGGTGTGAAACTTGTTTTGTTACGACCAACTTTCCCTTGTTGAAGAGCTCAGTCAAGTCATATTTGATAAAGCTCTGTATAGAGCGATATGTTTTCATGAGCTTTATCAGGTCATATGACTTGATAAAGCTTTATATAGAGCGAAACGTCGACTTATAGCTTGTTCGTCGACCTGTTTTTTTTTCTTTACTGTCATCGGCATTATGTAATTTGGATTAAAACTCTATTCACTCCTGACACGTCTACACTCCACTCAATATTCACTCAAAGCTTCTACACTATACACCCTCAACACTCCTACACTCATGCAGTATTCGCTAAACACTATTGCATTCTTTCTTACGAATTTGTTATATGTCGTTCGCGCAGTCCAAATATTTTCTTCAGAGGTTTTGCATATATTGTATATTCTCCAGATATTGAGTGAATATTCTCTATTGTGTCAGACCATCTCGTGAATGATGGAAGCGAAGCCTGTCAGTGCTTGGAGTGAGGAGGTGGTGAACCAAACCCGTGGCTGGTGTGGGTCTTCTTGTGGTTGTGGTGGTGAACCAAACCCGTGGCTGGTGTGGGTCTTCTTGTGGTTGTGGTGGTGATCCAAACCCGTGGCTGGTGTGGGTCTTCTTGTGGTTGTGGTGGTGATGCAAACTTGTTGCTGGTGTGGGTCTTCTTGGGGTTGTGGTGGTGATCCAAACCCGTGGCTGGTGTGGGTCTTCTTGTGGTTGTGGTGGTGATCCAAACCCGTGGCTGGTGTGGGTCTTCTTGGGGTTGTGGTGGTGATCCAAACCCGTGGCTGGTGTGGGTCTTCTTGGGGTTGTGGTGGTGAACCAAACCCGTGGCTGGTGTGGGTCTTCTTGGGGTTGTGGTGGTGAACCAAACCCGTGGCTGGTGTGGGTCTTCTTGTGGTTGTGGTGGTGAACCAAACCCGTGGCTGGTGTGGGTCTTCTTGGGGTTGTGGTGGTGATCCAAACCCGTGGCTGGTGTGGGTCTTCTTGTGGTTGTGGTGGTGAACCAAACCCGTGGCTGGTGTGGGTCTTCTTGGGGTTGTGGTGATCCAAACCCGTGGCTGGTGTGGGTCTTCTTGTGGTTGTGGTGGTGAACCAAACCCGTGGCTGGTGTGGGTCTTCTTGGGGTTGTGGTGGTGAACCAAACCCGTGGCTGGTGTGGGTCTTCTTGGGGTTGTGGTGGTGATCCAAACCCGTGGCTGGTGTGGGTCTTCTTGTGGTTGTGGTGGTGAACCAAACCCGTGGCTGGTGTGGGTCTTCTAGGGGTTGTGGTGGTGAACCAAACCCGTGGCTGGTGTGGGTCTTCTTGTGGTTGTGGTGAACCAAACCCGTGGCTGGTGTGGGTCTTCTTGTGGTTGTGGTGGTGATCCTAACCCGTGGCTGGTGTGGGTCTTCTTGGGGTTGTAGTGGTGATCCAAACTCGTGGCTGGTGTGGGTCTTCTTGTGGTTGTGGTGGTGATCCAAACCCGTGGCTGGTGTGGGTCTTCTTGTGGTTGTGGTGGTGAACCAAACCCGTGGCTGGTGTGGGTCTTCTTGGGGTTGTGGTGGTGATCCAAACCCGTGGCTGGTGTGGGTCTTCTTGTGGTTGTGG
>NC_091335.1:9735571-9765571 GCF_038502225.1 Cherax quadricarinatus | reverse complement strand
GGGCAGAGGTTGTAGGTCATTATACTTATGCTAAGAGTCTTGGCAAAGGTTCTGGATAATAGAACTCATTACGTTAATTACCTGTCAGTCTATATCTCCGCCTAATTGGCTCTCAATTAGGAGGCCTGAGCGGTTACTGTAGCGTAAATATTGGTCCAGCTGTCGTGCTGGTCTGACTGGTCCATTTATAGTAATGGTTCAGTTGCTGTTATTGTCCGACTGGTGCAGTGGTCATAATATGTGGCTTGTACTGGGCCAGTGAGGGTATTGTGTCAGTGGCTCTACCGGCCCAGTGGCTGTATTGGTCCGTTTGCTGTATTCTTCTGACTTGTCCACTGGCTGGACCAATGGTTGTATTGACAAGTGCGATCTATCTGCCTGTATCCTGTTTTTCTGAATGGTTACAACTATGATCATAGTTTTTAAAGGGGTGGACCTTGGTAAGCCAGTGGAAGGCCTCTGTCAGATGACCAAAAGCTCCAATGGCAGTTCGTCATCTGACAAAGACCCGCGTCAGGAAGCACTTGTCGTGTTACCTGACGAACCTGACCAAACCTTGTGTCCGGACGTTGGTCGCATCTGTGCTTTTTGAAAACGTAAATTACTTCTGGCCAAACAATTTTGGGGAACCAGGTTATATTGTCCTTGTGTGCCATGAAATAGCATTTAAGTAATCCGGAAATAAAATAGTAATTCTCATATTATTTAATCCTCCTTCCTCTCCTCCGGCTCTGTGTGCAAATTTTATTAAAAACTGCAATGGAAGTTTGAAAAGACTACATATGTATCCACAAATAGGTGAGTACAAACACACATATATACATACGCATATTTCTGTATATATATATATTTTTTATTATCACACTGGCCGATTCCCACCAAGGCAGGGTGGCCCGAAAAAGAAAAACTTTCACCATCATTCACTCCATCACTGTCTTGCCAGAAGGGTGCTTTACACTACAGTTTTTAAACTGCAACATTAACACCCCTCCTTCAGAGTGCAGGCACTGTACTTCCCATCTCCAGGACTCAAGTCCGGCCCGCCGGTTTCCCTGAACCCCCTCATAAATGTTACCTTGCTCACACTCCAACAGCACGTCAAGTATTAAAAACCATTTGTCTCCATTCACTCCTATCAAACACGCTCATGCATACCTGCTGGAAGTCCAAGCCCCTCGCACACAAAACCTCCTTTACCCCCTCTCTCCAACCTTTCCTAGGCCGACCCCTACCCCGCCTTCCTTCCACTACAGACTGATACACTCTTGAAGTCATTCTGTTTCGCTCCATTCTCTCTACATGTCCGAACCACCTCAACAACCCTTCCTCAGCCCTCTGGACAACAGTTTTGGTAATCCCGCACCTCCTCCTAACTTCCAAACTACGAATTCTCTGCATTATATTCACACCACACATTGCCCTCAGACATGACATCTCCACTGCCTCCAGCCTTCTCCTCGCTGCAACATTCATCACCCATGCTTCACACCCATATAAGAGCGTTGGTAAAACTATACTCTCATACATTTCCCTCTTTGCCTCCAAGGACAAAGTTCTTTGTCTCCACAGACTCCTAAGTGCACCACTCACTCTTTTTCCCTCATCAATTCTATGATTCACCTCATCTTTCATAGACCCATCCGCTGACACGTCCAATCCCAAATATCTGAATACATTCACCTCCTCCATACTCTCTCCCTCCAATCTGATATTCAATCTTTCATCACCTAATCTTTTTGTTATCCTCATAACCTTACTCTTTCCTGTATTCACCTTTAATTTTCTTCTTTTGCACACCCTACCAAATTCATCCACCAATCTCTGCAACTTCTCTTCAGAATCTCCCAAGAGCACAGTGTCATCAGCAAAGAGCAGCTGTGACAACTCCCACTTTGTGTGTGATTCTTTATCTTTTAACTCCACGCCTCTTGTCAAGACCCTCGCATTTACTTCTCTTACAACCCCATCTATAAATATATTAAACAACCACGGTGACATCACACATCCTTGTCTAAGGCCTACTTTTACTGGGAAATAATTTCCCTCTTTCCTACATACTCTAACTTGAGCCTCACTATCCTCGTAAAAACTCTTCACTGCTTTCAGTAACCTACCTCCTACACCATACACTTGCAACATCTGCCACATTGCCCCCCTATCCACCCTGTCATACGCCTTTTCCAAATCCATAAATGCCACAAAGACCTCTTTAGCCTTATCTAAATACTGTTCACTTATATGTTTCACTGTAAACACCTGGTCCACACACCCCCTACCTTTCCTAAAGCCTCCTTGTTCATCTGCTATCCTATTCTCCGTCTTACTCTTAATTCTTTCAATAATAACTAATATATATATATATTATATATATATTTATATTATATATATATATATATATATATATATATATATATATATATATATATTATATATATATTATATATATATATATATTATATATATATATATATATATATATATATATATATATATATATATATATATATATATATATATATATATATATAATATATATAATATATATATATATATATATATATATATATATATATATAATATATATATATATATATATATATATATATATATATATATATATATATATATATATATATATATATATATATATATATATATATATATATATATATATATATATATATATATATATATATATATATATATATATATATATATATATATATATATATATATATATATATATATATATATATATATATATATATATATATATATATATATATATATGTCGTGCCGAATAGGCAGAATTTGCGATCTTGGCTTAAATCGCAACGCTCATCTTGCCATATAGGACAAGTGAAAATTTGTGTATGCAATAATTTCGCCAAAATCATTCTGAACATAACGAAAAAAATGTTTCACTGTGTTTGTTTGATATTAAATTACTGTAAACAAATCTAAAATATATTTAGTTGGGTTAGGCTAAAATAAATTGCTCTTGTTATAATAAGGTTAGGTAAGTTTTCTAAGATTCTTTTGGTGCAAAATTAAAAATTTTTACATTAACATTAATGAAAAAAATATATCTTTAAACGTATAAGAGAAAATTTTAGAAAGGACTTAATTATAAATGAGTTCTTGCTAATTGACCAGTTTTAGTTATTCGGCACGACATATATATATATATATATATATATATATATATATATATATATATATATATATATATATATATATATATATATATATATATATATGTATTTGTCTATATTGCTTTATTTGAGAACATAAATTATCATTTAACTTTTCATTTGAAACACAATTCAATGGAAATCATCTTAGCTTTCCAGCAAACTAATCAGCACCTTTGCTGGAAAATTCTGACTTGCTCTGAGGATTCTGCAATAAATATTTTTCACTTGATAAAAGGGGCTAAGCTTTGCAATCATTCTCGACCTTGAGAACTTCTGAAGTAAGTTTTAATTCGTTTCAAAGCAGAGAATCTGCGCTCGACAGGTGCAGTTGTTGGTGAGGGAGGGACAACTTGGAGTATACCATCTGGCTTTCCTGTCTTAAATTTCTCCTCGGTTGTTCTTGATTCGCCGGTACTCTCCCGGCCCAGGTCTTTTCCAGATGGTGACTCGGCCTTATCTCCCTGTCTTGGGAGTGTCGTGAGACTTATGTCTGCCATGGGAGGAGGTACAAGCACTCCCTCATCTTCGGGACCAACTGTCCCCAGGGCTAGCCACATTCCCCGCCCTCACGGGGCTCGTAGGGATAAGCTAGGCCTCTGGT
This sequence comes from Cherax quadricarinatus, assembly GCF_038502225.1. Classification (NCBI taxonomy): domain Eukaryota; kingdom Metazoa; phylum Arthropoda; class Malacostraca; order Decapoda; family Parastacidae; genus Cherax; species Cherax quadricarinatus. The sequence continues at coordinate 9,761,773 of NC_091335.1, read as the reverse complement.
CTGCCATCTTCCCCGCCCCAGGGAGGCTCGTGGGAATGGCAGACTTGTGAGCTGTAGGTGGTAGCAAGCTCCGGCTCTGGCACCTTCCCCGCCCTAGGATGACTTGTGGGAATGGTGTCTAGTTCTTCTCCTCGGTGATGACTTAAGAGATGTTATTAAGGGGACATTCCAACATCAGAATGTTTTTTTCAAGGCATATTAGACTGATCTGATGCATATTTTACTTGGATTTTGGAAAAGTCACTTCTCACTTTACCCTGCAAGAGGCTGCTGCTACTGCAAGTCAAATGTTGCATATTAGAGGGACAGATCTGCAATAGGCAAACGCATCTAGCTTACAAGTTCCATATATGGTCTTACAACACGTTTATAAAATTAACTAATGTTCACATCAAGGTCCTTGTTTTATCATTTCATATTTGCTTCCTGATCTCTTGTAAGAATTTTTGAGTTAGCTTCAGTCTTATTGGAATTAGCGAGAGGGTGAGTGAGAGAGAGAGAGAGGGAGAGAGAGAGAGAGAGAGAGAGAGAGAGAGAGAGAGAGAAGAGAGAGAGAGAGAGAGAGAGAGAGAGAGAGAGAGAGAGAGAGAGAGAGAGAGAGAGAGAGAGAGAGAGAAAATTGGAAGAGCAATCGTTGGTGACAAGAGAAAAACACGCCATCACAAATACCAATAAGTTATGGCGTGGTGCTGAGAGGTGCCCATGACAACCATTACTGACCCGACACGTGTCACCGGTACACCATCACAGTGATGACATTTCCCCAACTAAATCTGTTACACGAAATACATGAATTTGCCATTATAAATTTAGATGATAATGAAATGTATGCGTTTGTAGTCAGTGACTGGATAATATAAATTTATAAATTCCAGTTACATTAAAAAGAGCAAAATAGATCAACAGTAACTTGCAACATAGTAATGGTAGCAGTTAGGTTACTGTTGATTCCAGTATTTATCCTGTTGATGGTAGTGCAAGAGCATATGGATATACAAAAGGTTTAGGAACTAGACCCCAAAAGGGTTAACAGGATTACATCTGGATTTATGTCTGCAGTTCATTTATATTTTACAAACAAATTTAAGAAATTTGCTTAATATATCTGGTATCTTATTTTCATTAATAAGATATCTTGACATGTCACGTAAGTTATTATACTGTCTCTCTCTGTATTCCTCAATAATTGGAACTTAGATACGTGCACAAATTCCTGGCATTTTCACTAGAACGACATCTTAACATATCGTATAAATTAGTTACTGTTTATCTCTGTTTCTCAGTAAATGGTCTTAAGGGTGGCTACATACATAACAGTCTGTTCGATCGTCGTCTGTATAAATCTCTAACTGCCAGAGGTATTTGTAGCCGAACCTACGACTGGCTAATGCAACATTATTCACTTTGTTTGCTCCATAAATCTTCATATTAAGAGTCGTATCACAGTGGATTATGGTTCTACTCAGACTTCTAGCTGCACTCCTCTGATATTCTAGTTAATTATTTAATCCCCTTCATCTTGAACACGAGTCAACGAAACACAAGGTTATAGTCTCATGAGCAAATACGAGTCAGGATTGCAACTATGTTCTATACTGGAAAATATCCGAAGGCTGTCCGGGGGTCAACGCCCCCGCGGCCTCGCGGTAAATCAGTTCCTGTTGACAATTGTGAACAAAAAAATACGTTGTAGAACACGCATTTATTAGATAATGTTTAGCTTCGTTAAACGTTTATCGTTTTAACACAGCGAAACATCTACTCAATAAAAGATTTACAGACTAAGAGTTGTTATATTACCTCAACTCGTTTTGATGGCCAGTACTTCCGGTGTCAGAAAACATGCGTTTACGTTTCCACTTGTGCCAGGATCGAACCCGGGCCCCTCAGCTGTAAGCACATCTCTTTATTTTAGTGGAAAATTTTAAATTTTCTATAAAATACTTGAAAAATCTCAAATAAATACTTGAGTGATTGCAGTACCTGACAGGAGGAAAAAATTGGGTGAGACAAAATATGGGCAAAAGATACTGCCTCTTGCTCGAGTTACTGCTTCTTCCTCGAGGTACTGCATCTTCTTCGATGTACTACCTCTTCCTCGAGATACTGACTCTTCCTCGAGGTACTGCCTCTTCCTCGAGGTACTGACTCTTCTTCGATGTACTGCCTCTTCCTCGAGATACTGCCTCTTCCTGGAGGTACTGCCTCTTCCTCGAGGTACTGCCTCTTCCTCGAGATACTGCCTCTTCCTGGAGGTACTGCCTCTTCGATGTACTGCCTCTTCCTCGAGGTACTGCCTCTTCAATGTACTGCCTCTGCTCTTCCTCGAGGTACTGCCTCTTCCTCGAGGTACTCCCCTCAAGGAAGGTTCCTTGACGTTGGTGAGGGGCTCTTGATCTTGAGAATTGGACCTGTGCTCCAGTTCCCTGAATTAAGCCTGAATACCTTCCACATCCCCCCAACAGGGGCTGCATAATCCTACTGGTTTAGAGCTCCCCTTGATTACAATAATAATAAGTTCTCGAGGTACCATTTGAGAGACAACATCTTCCTCTAAGTCGGAGGTTGGTTTGGCCAGGGGTTTGTGTGGGCGGGGGCTAGTGTGGGCGGGGGCTAGTGTGGGCGGGGGCTGGTATGAACGGGGGCTGGTGCAGAAGAGAGCCACTGTCGGCTTCTTGTTGACAAAGCCGAATCATCATTTTTTTAGATGTTGGCTGGATAGGGATGAGGAGAAGACATTCACATAGCAGTCAACCCGCTGAGCCGATGATGTGGTGTGCTGGTGGTGAATTGTGGTGTGCTGGTGGTGAATTGTGGTGTGCTGGTGGTGAATTGTGGTGTGCTGGTGGTGAATTGTGGTGTGCTGGTGGGGAATTGTGGTGTGCTGGTGGGGAATTGTGGTGTGCTGGTGGTGAATTGTGGTGTGCTGGTGGTGATTTGTGGTGTGCTGGTTGTGAATTGTGGTGTGCTGGTGGGGAATTGGGGTGTGCTGGTGGGGAATTGTGGTGTGCTGGTGGTGAATTATGGTGTGCTGGTGGGGAATTGTGGTGTGCTGGTGGTGAATTGTGGTGTGCTGGTGGGGAATTGTGGTATGCTGGTGGGGAATTGTGGTGTGCTGGTGGGGAATGTGTGGTGTGTGGGTGGTGAATTGTGGTGTGCTGGTAGGGAATTGTGTGTGGGTGGTATGCTGGTGGTGAATTGTGGTGTGTGGGTGGTGTGCTGGTGGTGAATTGTGCTGTGTGAGTGGTGTGCTGGTGGTGAATTGTGGTGTGTTGGTGGTGTGCTGGTGGTGAATTGTGTGTGGGTGATATGCTGGTGGTGAATTGTGTTGTGTGAGTGGTATGCTGGTGGTGAATTGTGTGTGGGTGGTATGCTGGTGGTGAATTGTGGTGTGTGAGTGGTGTGCTGGTGGTGAATTGTGGTGTGTGAGTGGTATGCTGGTGGTGAATTGTGTGTGGGTGGTATGCTGGTGGTGAATTGTGGTGTGTGAGTGGTATGCTGGTGGTGAATTGTGTGTGGGTGGTATGCTGGTGGTGAATTGTGGTGTGTGGGCGGTGTGCTGGTGGTGAATTGTGCTGTGTGAGTGGTGTGCTGGTGGTGAATTATGGTGTGCTGGTGGTGAATTGTGTGTAGGTGGTATGTTGGTGGTGAATTGTGTGTGGGTGGTATGCTGGTGGTGAATTGTGTGTGGGTGGTATGCTGGTGGTGAATTGTGGTGTGAGTGGTATGCTGGTGGTGAATTGTGTGTGGGTGGTATGCTGGTGGTGAATTGTGGTGTGTGGGCGGTGTGCTGGTGGTGAATTGTGCTGTGTGAGTGTTTTGCTGGTGGTGAATTGTGGTGTGCTGGTGGTGAATTGTGTGTAGGTGGTATGTTGGTGGTGAATTGTGTGTGGGTGGTATGCTGGTGGTGAATTGTGCTGTGTGAGTGGTATGCTGGTGGTGAATTGTGTGTGGGTGGTATGCTGGTGGTGAATTGTGTGTGGGTGGTATGCTGGTGGTGAATTGTGGTGTGCTGGTGGTGAATTGTGTGTGGGTGGTATGCTGGTGGTGAATTGTGTGTGGGTGGTATGCTGGTGGTGAATTGTGGTGTGCTGGTGGTGAATTGTGGTGTGTGAGTGGTATGCTGGTGGTGAATTGTGCTGTGCTGGTGGTGAATTGTGGTGTGTGAGTGGTGTGCTGGTGGTGAATTGTGCTGTGTGAGTGGTATGCTGGTGGTGAATTGTGTTTGGGCGGTGTGCTGGTGGTGAATTGTGGTGTGTGAGTGGTATGCTGGTGGTGAATTGTGTTTGGGCGGTGTGCTGGTGGTGAATTGTGCTGTGTGAGTGGTATGCTGGTGGTGAATTGTGTTTGGGCGGTGTGCTGGTGGTGAATTGTGGTGTGTGAGTGGTATGCTGGTGGTGAATTGTGGTGTGTGAGTGGTGTGCTGGTGGTGAATTGTGGTGTGTGAGTGGTGTGCTGGTGGTGAATTGTGGTGTGTGAGTGGTGTGCTGGTGGTGAATTGTGTTTGGGCGGTGTGCTGGTGGTGAATTGTGTTTGGGCGGTGTGCTGGTGGTGAATTGTGGTGTGTGAGTGGTGTGCTGGTGGTGAATTGTGATGTGTGGGTGGTGTACCGGTGGTGAATTGTGGTGTGTGGGTGGTGATTTTTAGTGTTTGGATGAGAGTAGCAATACGTAGGTGTGATTGTGTTTGGGTGGTTATGTGAAATCTGTGTGTATGAGGTTAAGACGATAACTATATCATTTTTACTGTGTTGAAGCAACAATAACTGGCGTCTTTAGTGTGTATTGAAGCAATACACAGAACGTCTGATGAGCTGAGTCCAAAACAACCAGTTTGAACGTTTGTAAGCAAAACACAGAGCCCAAGATTAACCAACACCTTTGTTTACGAAAACTCTGAAGCAGCCTAGTGTTTCTGAGAAGAGTTGGAGAGGTGGTATATATATATATATATATATATATATATATATATATATATATATATATATATATATATATATATATATACACATTATTATATATATATATATATATATATATATATATATATATATATATATATATATATATATATATATATATATATATATATATATATATATATATATATATATATATATATATATATATAGTGTGTATAGGCGAGAGAACAAGATACAGAAATAACAGAGCGCTTTCGTGTGTTTACAGACATCTTCAGAGGAGTTACCCCTCAGGGAAGGTTCCTTGATGTTGGTGAGGGGCTCTTGATTTAGGGAATTGGATCTGTGCTCCAGTTCCCCGAATTAAGCCTGAATGCCTTCCACATCCCCCCCCCTGGGCGCTGTATAATCCTACGGGTTTAGCGCTTCCCCCTTGATTATAATAATAATAATAATTCAGAGGAGTTTTATACATAAATCAAGGAAAGCACATTTCTTGGGTTCCTGAATGTGTTGATACTCCCAAGTTTTAGCTTAATCATAAGGTCAGAATATTGGGAACAGTGCAAAAGGAGCACTGCTGCACGCTGGGCAGGTCATTATCAAACCCAAACCAACTCTCTGTATATACAGTGTCCAAGGAAAATGAATATGGATGGGTGGGAAATTAATATGAATGGGTGGGAAATGAATATGAATGGAGAGAGGGGGAAATCGTTATCTGTTATTGAGAGACTTCAGATGTAACCTTGTTAGAATTTAGGCAGGCCAATATGACAGACAGCCTAGGGACCGTGTGGCGGGGGGTTGGTAGAGAGAGCAAGGGAGGGAAGAGAAGGAGGGAGGGTGGTGCATGATGGGAGGGGGCGAGGATGGAGGAAGAAGAAGACAAGGGACAGATGATTGACTCTGAAGTAAAAGGTGGAGTGGCATCACGAGAGTGCTAGATGGAGGAGAGGAAGAGAGGGAGGTGAGATGGAAGAAATAGGGGAAAGTGGAATGATGATTTGGAATCTCCACAAACCACTTGTTAAGACCCTCCACAGTACCACCACAGACCCCTTGATAACACACTCCACAGTAAAACCACAGACCACTTGATAACACACTCCACAGTACCACCACAAACCACTTGATAACACACTCCACAGTACCACCACAAACCACTTGATAACACACTCCACAGTAAAACCACAGACCACTTGATAACACACTCCACAGTACCACCACAGACCACTTGATAACACACTCCACAGTACCACCACAAACCACTTGATAACACACTCCACAGTACCACCACAGACCACATGATAACACACTCCACAGTACCACCACAAACCACTTGATAACACACTCCACAGTACCACCACAGACCACATGATAACACACTCCACAGTACCACCACAAACCACTTGATAACACACTCCACAGTAAAACCACAGACCACTTGATAACACACTCCACAGTACCACCACAAACCACTTGATAACACACTCCACAGTACCACCACAGACCACATGATAACACACTCCACAGTACCACCACAAACCACTTGATAACACACTCCACAGTACCACCACAGACCACTTGATAACACACTCCACAGTACCACCACAAACCACTTGATAACACACTCCACAGTACCACCACAGACCACATGATAACACACTCCACAGTACCACCACAAACCACTTGATAACACACTCCACAGTAAAACCACAGACCACTTGATAACACACTCCACAGTACCACCACAAACCACTTGATAACACACTCCACAGTACCACCACAGACCACATGATAACACACTCCACAGTAAAACCAAAGACCACATGATAACACACTCCACAGTAAAACCACAGACCACATGATAACACACTCCACAGTACCACCACAAACCACTTGATAACACACTCCACAGTACCACCACAAACCACTTGATAACACACTCCACAGTACCACCACAAACCACTTGATAACACACTCCACAGTAAAACCACAGACCACATGATAACACACTCCACAGTACCACCACAAACCACTTGATAACACACTCCACAGTACCACCACAAACCACTTGATAACACACTCCACAGTACCACCACAAACCACTTGATAACACACTCCACAGTACCACCACAGACCACTTGATAACACACTCCACAGTACCACCACAGACCACTTGATAACACACTCCACAGTACCACCACAGACCACTTGATAAGACCCTCCACAGTACCACCACAGACCACTTGATAAGACCCTCCACAGTACTACCACAGACCACTTGATAAGACCCTCCACAGTACTACCACAGACCACTTGATAAGACCCTACACAGTACTACCACAGACCACTTGATAAGACCCTCCACAGTACCACCACAGACCACTTGATAAGACCCTCCACAGTACCACCACAGACCACTTGATAACACACTCCACAGTACCACCACAGACCACTTGATAAGACCCTTCACAGTACTACCACAGACCACTTGATAAGACCCTCCACAGTACCATCACAGACCACTTGATAAGACCATCCACAGTACTACCACAGACCACTTGATAAGACCCTCCACAGTACCATCACAGACCACTTGATAAGACCATCCACAGTACCACCACAGACCACCTGATAAGATCCTTCACAGTACCACCACAGACCACTTGATAACGCACTCCACAGTACCACCACAGACCACCTGATAAGATCCTTCACAGTACCACCACAGACCACTTGATAACACACTCCACAGTACCACCACAGACCACTTGATAACACACTCCACAGTACCACCACAGACCACTTGATAACGCACTCCACAGTACCACCACAGACCACTTGATAAGACCCTCCACAGTACCACCACAGACCACTTGATAAGACCCTCCACAGTACTACCACAGACCACTTGATAAGACCCTCCACAGTACTACCACAGACCACTTGATAAGACCCTCCACAGTACCATCACAGACCACTTGATAAGACCATCCACAGTACCACCACAGACCACCTGATAAGATCCTTCACAGTACCACCACAGACCACTTGATAACGCACTCCACAGTACCACCACAGACCACCTGATAAGATCCTTCACAGTACCACCACAGACCACTTGATAACACACTCCACAGTACCACCACAGACCACTTGATAATACCCTCCACAGTACCACCACAGACCAATTGATAAGACCATCCACAGCACCATCAAAGACCACTTGATAAGACCCTCCACAGTACCACCAAAGACCACTTGATAAGACCCTCCACAGTACCAGCACAGACCCCTTGATAAGACCCTCCACAGTACCACCACAGACCACTTGATAAGACCCTCCACAGCACCATCACAGACCACTTGATAAGACCATCCACAGTACCACCACAGACCACTTGATAAGACCCTCCACAGTACTACCACAGACCACTTGATAAGACCCTCCACAGTACTACCACAGACCCCTTGATAACACACTCCACAGTAAAACCACAGACCACATGATAACACACTCATAGTACCACCACCACCATAGACCACTTGATAAGACCCTCCACAGTACCACCACAGACCCCTTGATAAGACTCTCCACAGTACCACCACAGACCACTTGATAAGACCCTCCACAGTACCACCACAGACCACTTGATAAGACCCTCCACAGACCACTTGATAAGACCCTTCACAGTACTACCACAGATCACTTGATAAGACCCTCCACAGTACCATCACAGACCACTTGATAAGACCATCCACAGTTACACCACAGACCACTTGATAAGACCCTTCACAGTACCACCACAGACCACTTGATAACACACTAAACAGAACCGCCACCACAGACCACTTGATAAGACCCTCCACAGTACCACCACAGACCACTTGATAACACACTAAACAGAACCGCCACCACAGACCACTTGATAAGACCCTTCACAGTACCACCACAGACCACTTGATAACACACTAAACAGAACCGCCACCACAGACCACTTGATAAGACCCTCCACAGTACCACCACAGACCCCTTGAAAAGACCCTGCACAGTACCACTACAGGCCACTTGATAAGACCATCCACAGTACCACCACAGACCACTTGATAAGACCCTCCACAGTACCACCACAGACCCCTTGATAACACCCTCCACAGCACCACCACAGACCACTTGATAACACCATCCACAGCACCACCACAGACCAATTGATAACACACTTCACAACACCACCACAGACCACTTGATAACACACTTCACAACGCCACCACAGACCACTTGATAACACACTCCACAGAAACACCACAGACTACTTGATAACACCATCCACAGCACCACCATAGACCACTTGATAACACCCTCCACAGCACCACCACAGACCACTTGATAATACCATCCACAGCACCACCACAGACCACTTGATAACACCATCCACAGCACCACCACTGACCTCTTGATAACACCATCCATAGCAACACCACAGACCACTTGATAACACCATACACAGCACCACCACATACCACTTGATAACACCATCCACAGCACCACCACAGACCACTTGATAACACCATCCACAGCACCACCACAGACCACTTGATAACACCATCCACAGCACCACCATAGACCACTTGATAACACCATCCACAGCACCACCACAGACCACTTGATAACACCATCCACAGCACCACCACTGACCTCTTGATAACACCATCCATAGCAACACCACAGACCACTTGATAACACCATCCACAGCACCACCACAGACCACTTGATAACACCATCCACAGCACCACCACAGACCACTTGATAACACCATCCACAGCACCACCACAGACCACTTGATAACCATCCACAGCACCACCACAGACCACTTGATAACACCGTCCACAGCACCACCACAGACCACTTGATAACACCGTCCACAGCACCACCACAGAGCACTTGATAACACCATCCACAGCACCACCACAGACCACTTGATAACACCATCCACAGCACCTCCACAGACCACTTGATAGCCATCCACAGACCACTTGATAACACCATCCACAGCACCACCACAGACCACTTGATAACACCATCCACAGCACCACCACAGACCACTTGATAACCATCCACAGCACCACCACAGACCACTTGATAACTATCCACAGCACCACCACAGACCACTTGATAGCCATCCACAGACCACTTGATAACACCATCCACAGCACCACCACAGACCACTTGATAACACCATCCACAGCACCACCACAGACCACTTGATAACACCATCCACAGCACCACCACAGACCACTTGATAACCATCCACAGCACCACCACAGACCACTTGATAACACCGTCCACAGCACCACCACAGACCACTTGATAACCATCCACAGCACCACCACAGACCTCTTGATAACACCATCCACAGCACCACCACAGACCACTTGATAGCCTCCACAGACCACTTGATAACACCATCCACAGGACCACCACAGACCACTTGATAGCCATCCACAAACCACTTGATAACACCATCCACAGCACCACCACAGACCACTTGATAACACCATCCACAGCACCACCACAGACCACTTGATAACACCATCCACAGCACCACCACAGACCACTTGATAACACCATCCACAGCACCACCACAGACCACTTGATAACACCATCCACAGCACCACCACAGACCACTTGATAACACCATCCACAGCACCACCACAGACCACTTGATAACACCATCCACAGCACCACCACAGACCACTTGATAACACCATCCACAGCACCACCACAGACCACTTGATAACCATCCACAGCACCACCACAGACCACTTGATAACACCATCCACAGCACCTCCACAGACCACTTGATAGCCTCCACAGACCACTTGATAACACCATCCACACGACCACCACAGACCACTCGATAGCCATCCACACACCACTTGATAACACCATCCACAGCACCACCACAGACCACTTGATAACACCATCCACAGCACCACCACAGACCACTTGATAACACCATCCACAGCACCACCACAGACCACTTGATAACACCATCCACAGCACCACCACAGACCACTTGATAACACCATCCACAGCACCACCACAGACCACTTGATAACACCATCCACAGCACCACCACAGACCACTTGATAACACCATCCACAGCACCACCACAGACCACTTGATAACACCATCCACAGCACTACCACAGACTAACCATCATCCATAAGAGTCACCCTCTCACTATTCCCTCACAGCTATCCTCCACTACAGTATTAAGTCCAACAAGGCCATTTGGAAAGTTAAGCGCTCCCGAGGCACAAATTTTGACCTGACTCATTTACATATAAGCTTCTCAAACTCTTTGATAGGATTCCTGGTTCACATTTATTATTATTATTATTATTATTATTATTATTATTATTATTATTATTATTATTATTGTTGTTGTTGTTGTTGTTATTATTATTGTTATTAGTATTATTTTCATTGTTTTATTATGATTTTCAAATTATAATCATTATTTTTGTTTTATTATTATTATTATTATTATTATTATTGTTTTTATTATTTTAAATGTTACAATAATTAAAATTCTTTTATTATAATTATTTTCAACATTATATTTATTGATATTTTTTTATTGAATAAATACTGCTAATTCTAGTATTTTCAGCAAATATTTTTATACATTTTTTTTCCCTTTCAACTAGAGAATAATCAACGTTCAGTTTTGAACGTTTCTCATTTTATCCTCGACCACCGCGTTGCCAGGCGTATGGAGTTTTTTTTATTTATTTGTGGTTAAATATACATTTTCTAACGTTTATTTATACTAAACTAACGTAACCTAACCTATATTAACTAGACGTAACTTCAAAGAATATACGATAAGCCGAAAATTGGGCAACGTTTGATTTATGACGTTGAGAAGAACGGCAAAAAATTGACGTTTTGAAATGAGAATGGAATGTTCTCTCCGTTTAATTTGACATCTGGCTACCAGATGCGTTGGGTCATTTGTTTTAGGTAATTTACCCTGATTTAGAGTACCTTAACCCACTCTAAACGTAACTTAACCTACCCTAACTTAACGTAGCCTTGTCTAACGTAACTTATCTTACTATTAGCTAACCTAGCCTAACCTAATGTAACATAACATTACATAACCTAGCCTAGCCTAACCTAAACTAACCTAGCGTAGCCTAACTTAACGTAACCTAGCCTAACCTAATGTAACATAACATTACATAACCTAGCCTAGCCTAACCTAAACTAACCTAGCGTAGCCTAACTTAACCTAACCTAGCCTAACCTAACATAACGTAACTTTAGCACCACTGAGTATTCTCTCTCTCTCTCTCTCTCTCTCTCTCTCTCTCTCTCTCTCTCTCTCTCTCTCTCTCTCTCTCTCTCTCTCTCTCTCTCTCTCCCTCCCTCCCTCCCTCCCTCCCTCCCTCCCTTCTTCCCTCCCTCCTTCCCTCCCTCCTTCCCTCCCTCCTTCCCTCCCTCTATGAACTTAATATTCTCATCAATTTCCCGTGTACTGGTATCTAGGTCATCATGAGAGATGGAAATTAGGTATCCTCGAATGGGTATATTTAAGTAGTTGATAGGTTGTTATAATATTTTCTTCCTTCTAGGTTTTCCTATATAACTTAGGAACGGTTGACCAGCTCGGCTTCAAACTTTCAACATTAACATACTGTAGCTAAGTGCTCTTTTAATTTTGTGTAAAGCATACCAGGTTTTTGCTGTTCGTGCGATAATTTGAGAAAGCATCTTCGTATCGGCTTCAAACTTTCATTCAGCACTGGTGTAATCTACCTACAGGATAGTTGGTAATGTTATTGTTGTGTGTGTGTTTACTCACTTATTTGTGGTTACAGGGGTCGCTTCATAGCTCCTGGCCCTGCCTCTTCGCTGGTCGTTACAAGGTCCAATCTCTCCCTGCTCCAAGAGCCTTATCGTAATGTGTGTGTGTTTGTATGTGTACTCAACTATTTGTACTCGTGGTTGCAAGGGTCGAGTCACACTTATCCTGCAACCTGTTCTTATAACGTGAGTATCAAAGAATATATTATCACAACGTACTGTATATCGAAAGTGTATTAAGTATGCAGTAATATATTGACATAAGGACGGCCAGAATGAAGAGAGAGACTGAGCAATGTGAATTTCAAGACTGAGCTGTTGTGATATTCGAGTTATTTCACAGTAAAGGCAGTGAAGGAGTAAAATGAACTGGAGAGAGAGAAGCGGTGTGGGTAGATATGGATGCAAAACTAGTTTAAACAGAAACCAGGGGAGTAGGGAACAATTGCACCTGCAATTAAATGTTGAGAGATACTCCCAAAAGTTGAACCTCAACCTCAAAAGCACAGATGAGTACACACACACACACACACACACACACACACACACACACACAACTGTTAGGCTTCCTCTCCCACACAAATTTCGTAACCACAGCATACGAGTATGTTTTTATCTTTTACTGGTCAAAGAAACCAAATACCCGCCACCTCGTGTTTACGTTGTGGTGTACACTAACCATCTCCTCACACCTCCTCCCTTCCTCATGTCACCCACATGGCCCTCTACACTTTACAACCAAGATAAACACCGCCTTGTGTTTATATTCTAATGTTTACAACCTCCCCCGTATAACCAAAGCATATAAAATTTGTGTGTACATTCCGGTATTCTCCCCCTAACCCCCTACTGTGCTTAACCCTGGGAGAAGCAGGTGCTAGGCATCATGGCCACCACCTGTTCGCTTCCTCCACGTAAACAGGAAATATCAGCTGTTGTTTATCCCACACGCAACACGCCCTTCCTTCCTTCCCTGCACCTCTCCTGCCTTCCGTCCTTAAACATGTCTTTCCCAACAACACTTCTTCCCTACATCACTCCTTCCCTACACCTCTCTTTTCCTCACTACACCAGCATTTGCCTCCTTATTTAAATCCCTCCCTTTATGTACACCTACCTCCTGATCATTACCCGCTTCCCTCTCTATACACATTCCTGCTGACTATTACCTACTACCCTTTCCACCAGCAATTTTCATACCTACACCCTACCTCCCTCCTCCCATCCATACTTCCCTCGCCCACCCTTACTTCCCTTCCCTCTTCATTACTTCTCTCCCCTCATCTCACGTCCCCCTCCATCCATATCTCCTAATCCTTACTTCCTTTCCCACTTATTTATTTCTCTCCCTACATCTGTACTTCCCTCCCTACAAGCCTACTTGCCCTTTAACCTCCCCTCTCCTTCCCTCTCTAGACACTCATTTTACAACCCGTCTATCCGTCTACATACTCCCTCCCACTATACACAGCGGCTGTGTTTACGACAGAGCCACACTAACTACCTTACCGCTCGGCATTTGTGATTCAAGGCAGCAATGTTGACCTTAGTTGTGCAGGTCATCAGGGTCAACGAGAGGTCGTCACATGGTGATTTATAAAATAACAGCAATTTCAGTATCCTGTATACTTAATTTAGAAGCATATTACTTCTTCAGGGGAAAAATTATCACACGAACACACTATATATGTATATATTCCCTGGAACGCAGGAGGGAGAGATACATGATTATATACACCTGGAAAATCCTAGAGGGACTAGTACCGAACTTGCACACGAAAATCACTCACTACGAAAGCAAAAGACTTGGCAGACGATGCAACATCCCCCCAATGAAAAGCAGGGGTGTCACTAGCACGTTAAGAGACCATACAATAAGTGTCAGGGGCCCGAGACTGTTCAACTGCCTCCCAGCATACATAAGGGGGATTACCAACAGACCCCTGGCAGTCTTCAAGCTGGCACTGGACAAGCACCTAAAGTCGGTTCCTGATCAGCCGGGCTGTGGCTCGTACGTTTGTTTGCGTGCAGCCAGCAGAAACAGCCTGGTTGATCAGGCTCTGATCCACCAGGAGGCCTGGTCACAGACCGGGCCGCGGGGGCGTTGACCCCCGGAACTCTCTCCAGGTAAACTCCAGGTAATTATATATATATATATATATATATATATATATATATATATATATATATATATATTATATATATATATTATATATATATATTATTGTAACCACGAACGATCGGTTGTACTGGCCCGCCTCATGGTGAGCGAGAACCACATGACGCTTTAATTAACCCACAGGACCACCAAATCCTACGCAGCCTCTCGCAGAATGAGAGAGGCTGCAGCAGGTGACAGACCCGCACTTCGTTACTCTGAGAAAACTTCCCCTCACTCCTTCAGTTGCTGCCTTGCAACATTGCATAGCTCCTGATGACGCACTGAGAGGTGTGAAAGTACTTGAGCTAAAGATTTCCACCCCCCGTGGCTTGTCTTGCATATGTGTGTGTTTGTGTGTGTGTGTGTGCGCGCGCGCGTGTGTACTCATCTATTTGTACTTACCTATTTGTGGTTGTAGGGGTCGATCCACAGCTCCTGACCCCGTCTCTTCCCTGGTAGCTACTAGGTCCACTCTCTCCCTGCATCAAGAGATTTATCGCATCTCTTCTTAAAGCTATGTATGGATCCTGCCTCTACTACATCACTCTCCAGATTGTTCCACTTCCTGACAATTCAATGACTGAAGAAATTCTTCTTAGCATCCCTGTGATTCTTCTGAGCCTTCAGCTTCCTGTTGTGACCCCTTGATGTTGTGTCCCCTTGATGTTGTGACCCCTTGATGTTGTGACCCCTTGATGTTGTGTCCCCTCTCTGAAACATTATGTCCCTATCCACGTTGCAAGTTCCTCTCAGTATTTTATATGTCGTTATCATGCCCTCCTTATCCCTCCTGTTCTTAAGTGTCGTCAGGTAGATTTCCCTTAACCTCTTCTCGTAGGGACTAGTCTTGTTGCAAACCTTTGCACTTTCTCGAATTTCTTGATGTGCTTGACCAGGTGTGTTTTCCATACTGGTGCTGCATATTCCAGTATGGACCTGAATTACACGGTTTACAGAGTCTTGAACGATTCCTTACTTAGATGTTGAAACTATTCCTAGGTTTTCCAGGCGCCTATATGCTGTGCCAATTATTTGATTGATGTGTGCCTCAGGAGATGTGGTCGGTATTATACTCACCCCAAGATCCTTTTCTATGATTAAGGTTTGCAGTCCTTGGCCCCCTAGCCTGTACTGTCTATGCTCTAGGGTCTTCTTTGACCTTCCCCAATCTTCATGACTTTACACTTGGTGGGGTTAAACTCAAGGAGCCAGTTGCTGGCCCAGGCTTGCAGCCTGTCCAGATTCCTTGGTAGTCCTACCTGATCCTCATCCGTTCGGATTCTTCGCATTAGATTCACATCGTCTGCAAACAGGGACACCTCTGAATCTATCCCTTCATCTCATTCACATATATATGTATCAGAAACAGCATCGGCAATAGGACTGACCCCTGTGGAGCCCTGTTTGTCACAGGCGCCCACTCTGACATCTCGTCACGTACCATCACTCATTGTTTCCTTCCTGTCAGCTATTCTATGATCCATTCCAGTGCCTTTCCTGTTATTCCTGCCTGCTCCTCTAGCTTTTGTACTAATCTCTTGTGTGGAACTGTGTCGAAAGCCTTCTTACAGTCCAAGAAAATACACTCAACCCATCCCTCTCTTTCTTGTCATCTGTCACCTTGTCATAAAACTCGAGTACGTTTGTGACTGTTACGAATTTAAACTGGCGTCTAGGGATTAGTCTTGTCTAGGGGGCATATAAAATTAAAAAAAAAATACACCAGCTTAGGACCACACAGTTAACTTCACCAAAAGCGTTAAGCAACTGGATAATACTTGAGGGATGATTACCAGGAAGGGCAGACAAATTCGCACGAAGAAAAATAATAATAATAACAACCTACATTTATACAACGCAAAACTACTACACACCAGTTGACCTCTACAAGTTACTCAGAGTTAAGCTACATGATTATTATTACAATCAAAACCAAGGGCCAAACCCACATATACCTGGAGAGGGTTTCGGGGGTCAACGCCCCCGCGGTTCGGTCTGAGACGAGGCTTCGTTATAATTATATTAAAACATTAATGGCGGCTGTAGACCGTCTTACGTCCCTGCCAGGCTGTAGCCTGCTGGTAAAAATGCAACCATTTCTACACTTTCCATCGATCACACAGCTCCCACATAAATACCAGGGCATTGCCAAATACTGGGGCAAACTCGAGAATTATAACACAGTAGTCCAGTGTACTTAACTACATGCTGGCTCCATCACCCACAAAAACAACTGCTCTAGTCACTCCCTTATATACCTCTCAGTCAATCTTGTCTCAAACGCGTCCACTACACGTCAGCATTAACACTATTTTGATGGACGTTAACTACACTACAAACACTCCATATTATAAATATATTACAACAATGCATGATCCGGCAAAATAGTGACACGCGATTTCCCTTCCCTGAAACCGTGCTGGTTATATATATATATATATATATATATATATATATATATATATATATATATATATATATATATATATATATATATATATATATATATATATGCTCATTCCTTTCTAGGTGCTCCGCCACTCTTTTCCTGATTATCTTCTCCATGACTTTGCATACTGTACTAGTCAGTGACACTGGTCTGTAGTTTAATACTGTGTGTGTGTGTGTGTGTGTGTGTGTGTGTGTGTGTGTGTGTGTGTGTGTGTGTGTTAGTGTGTATGTGTGTGAGTATTTGTGTGTGTGTGTGTGTGTGTGTGTGTGTGTGTGTGTGTGTGTGTTTGTGTGTGTGTGTGTGTGTGTGTGTGTATTCCCATGGGGATAGTGGTCTATAGAATTCTTCCCCCGTAAGCCATGCGTGTCGTAAAAAGAGAGTAAAATACCAAGAGCGAGGGGGCTAGTAACTCCTACTGTATTCAATTTCTAAAAAGTTCAAAAACGAAAATTTTGAAACTGGGGTGTTTGAGTGTGCGTGGGTGTAGTGTTGATCATGTCAACAAAGAAAAGGGTAAAAGAGTTGGAGAATTTTAATGGGGAAAGGTAAATGGGGTGAAGCCAGGAGCAGCTGAGAATCAGAACTAATTATTATTATTATTATTCATTGAGAAGCGCTGAACCCTTAGGGCCGTAAAGCCCCTGTGGAATAGGATTCAATGAGATTTCTTCATATATATATATATATATATATATATATATATAATTTTTTTTTCAACAAACCGGCCGCATCCCACCGAGGCAGGGTGGCCCAAAAAGAAAAACAAAAGTTTCTCTTTTTAAATTTAGTAATTTATACAGGAGAAGTGGTTACCAGCCCCTTGCTCCCGGCATTTTAGTCGCCTCTTACAACACGCATAACTTACGGAGGAAGAATTCTGTTCCACTTCCCCATGGAGATAGAAAATAAACAAGAACAAGAACTAGAAAGAAAATAAAAGAAAACCCAGAGGGGTGTGTGTATATCTGAGCTTGTACATGCATGTGTAGTGTGTCCTAAGTGTAAGTAGAAGTAACAAGACGTACCTGAAATCTTGCATGTTTATGAGACAGAAAACACACCAGCAATTCTTCCATCATATATATATATATATATATATATATATATATATATATATATATATATATATATATATATATATATATATATATATATAAACAGTATATACAATGTGAGAAGCAGGTCTCAGCTATTTTGTGTGACTATCAACAATGCTATAAAACATTCAGGACTCACCAGGAGGAAGCTGCTGCTGGAGTTTGTAAGTAATTATTATAGGTATAGGAAGGTTCCTCATATACAGCACTTCTTTTCGGTGTTCCACGTTTTCAATGGCTTTCAGGTGAGCCATTGGTCCACGCACCGGCGTTGTTCACCGGCGGGTGGAAGAAAATGAACAATGGTTCAGTTTAAAGCCAAGGTAAACGTGGAACACGGAAAGGAAGGTGCTGTATATGCGGGGCCCTCCTGTATACCTTGTCCATAAACATAAAATCATAACATATATTTCTGCAGCACACTGCATTGTTACAGGGAAAAATCAGTATATAGAAAGGAAATGTCATTGAAAGGGAGATGGAAGTTAAAAAAAAAAAACGGATGTCAGAAAGTTAAGAAGGGTAAGAGGAGCAGTGTTTACCTTGAGGTCACAGACGGAGAGCCTCTTGAAAAACTTGGCTCTACCACACTTGACCATGGAGTGGTCTACACTCAGCTGGCTCGTCCTCTTGCTGGAGCTCACAGAGCGGATGTCTTCGTTATCCACCAGGGACACGCCTTCAGCCTCTCCGTCCTCTCCCACATCTGTGTCAACTTCATATTCGCTCTTCTCGTCCGCTCTCGAGTCGTCCTTGTAAGCCAGGTCCTCCCTGAAGGCACCATTGTGCTCCCCCTCCTCCCAGTCCTCGATGGTGAAGGTGGGGTATCTCTCTCTGGAGTTGCGCCTCTCACGTTCCCTCTCGTCCTTCTCTTTATCAACCACAAGAGAGGTCCTGGAGGTCAACCTCGTCAAGGAGATCTTTTTCTTCAAGGCCCTAGCTATCGAGTTAGCCTTGGAACTGTTAGTCGAGAAACTGTCTTTAAGTTTGATCTCCTCAACATCAGCCTCCACGCCTCTTATAGCAGGCATGATGACCCACTCAACACTGTAACACTAAATCTTAATATAGTCACTTGAGATCACTCTTCACCTAGGTCACTATTTTCTATTTTATTTAGTTTTGTCTTTATTTTATATATATTATTAATATGTCTTTTTTCTACACATAGTATCGACTCTTTTAAGGGTCAGAGTTTTGATAATATTTGTTTTCAGAGAGGCTGTTTGGCAGCCAGGCTGCTTTGAAAAAACAATAAAACGTTTATATAGAAGCTGGATCGTTTTATACAGCAGTTAATTATGTAATATATTGATGAAAAGGAACAGGTGCACCGCTGGCTTTTTAGAGAACAACGTATCTCATTACGTGGACTTGATAAACTTTTACACACAGCTTTAAGAGGCACGTAGGTTCCTCCGTTTTCTAATATCTATGTTCATATTTCCATTATAATCTACCTTGTCTATAATTACTATCGCATTTGTTTTGTTTCGTAAGGTGAAGTCCAGGATCTTTCCTTAATTCATAGTATAACTTAATAAATATTTGAGGACAATTGTGTTGCGAAGGTCTGAGCTTTGTTCTGACCTTTACAACAGACAAAGCAAATGCGATAGTAATTGTGGACAAGGTGGAGTATAGTGGAAAAATGAACATGTTATTAGAAGACAGAGGTATTTACGTACCTTTTAACCTGTCAATTGACTTGCAGTTGTTCTGCCATATAGCGTCCAGATGTATTATTATTTGTCAGAACATCTGGTACACTGGCCGGACAGATTCACATGTCATTGATGTGTACAATAAGTATATAAAAGCTTAATGAACAAAAAAGCACAATATCGTGACTGGAACATGCACAAATAATCCGCTCATAGGAGAGAGAGAAGCTTACGACGACGTCTCGGTCCGACTTGGACCATTCACAAGTCACACTACCTCACGAAGGTGAGGGAACCAGTATGTATAGGAGAGACAAGATGCTTACACTGCGTCCTACGTTCACTAAACAGCAGAGCCAATTAAGATGATGGTACCTTTATGCTAGTGAAGGACTCTTGATCCTATGACTTAGAGGTACCCTTCCCTTCCTCGAGCAGAAGCAGATTGCCTCCCATTCTCCCAGGTGATGAGCGACTCTTATGAGGTTGGCGCTCACCCATGGACGAGGTTTGAGCTTTTCTGAGCCGCTAAAATTTATAGAATAGCTTTTTTCCATCCAACTAAGGATGATGGGATTAAAAAAGCTCCTCCGTATCTTCTAGCGCCTCAGAAAGACCAAATTGTCCATGGGTGAATGTGGTGGGTGGATGATGGGAAGTGAATGTGGTGGGTGGATGATGGGAAGTGAATGTGGTGGGTGGATGATGGGAAGTGAATGTAGTGGGTGGATGATGGGAAGTGAATGTAGTGGGTGGATGATGGGAAGTGAATGTAGTGGGTGGATGATGGGAAGTAAATGTGGTGGGTGGATGATGGGAAGTAAATGTGGTGGGTGGATGATGGGAAGTGAATGTGGTGGGTGGATGATGGGAAGTGAATGTAGTGGGTGGATGATGGGAAGTAAATGTGGTGGGTGGATGATGGGAAATAAATGTGGTGGGTGGATGATGGGAAGTAAATGTGGTGGGTGGATGCTGGGAAGTAATGTGGTGGGTGGATGATGGGAAGTGAATGTGGTGGGTGGATGATGGGAAGTGAATGTAGTGGGTGGATGATGGGAAGTAAATGTGGTGGGTGGATGATGGGAAGTAAATGTGGTGGGTGGATGATGGGAAGTAATGTGGTGGGTGGATGATGGGAAGTGAATGTGGTGGGTGGATGATGGGAAGTAAATGTGGTGGGTGGATGATGGGAAGTAATGTGGTGGGTGGATGATGGGAAGTGAATGTGGTGGGTGGATGATGGGAAGTGAATGTAGTGGGTGGATGATGGGAAGTAAATGTGGTGGGTGGATGATGGTAAGTAAATGTGGTGGGTGGATGATGGAAGTAATGTGGCGGGTGGATGATGGGAAGTGAATGTGGTGGGTGGATGATGGGAAGTAAATGTGGTGGGTGGATGATGGGAAGTAATGTGGTGGGTGGATGATGGGAAGTGAATGTAGTGGGTGGATGATGGGAAGTAAATGTGGTGGGTGGATGATGGGAAGTGAATGTAGTGGGTGGATGATGGGAAGTGAATGTAGTGGGTGGATGGTGGGAAGTGAATGTAGTGGTTAGATGATGGGAAGTGAATGTGGTGGGTGGATGATGGGAAGTGAATGTGGTGGGTGGATGATGGGAAGGGAATGTGGTGGGTGGATCATGGGAAGTGAATGTAGTGGGTGGATGATGGGAAGTAAATGTGGTGGGTGGATGATGGGAAGTGAATGTAGTGGGTGGATGATGGGAAGTGAATGTGGTGGGTGGATGATGGGAAGTGAATGTAGTGGTTGGATGATGGGAAGTGAATGTGGTGGGTGGATGATGGGAAGTGAATGTGGTGGGTGGATGATGGGAAGTGAATGTGGTGGGTGGATGATGGGAAGTGAATGTAGTGGGTGGATGATGGGAAGTGAATGTGGTGGGTGGATGATGGGAAGTGAATGTAGTGGGTGGATGATGGGAAGTGAATGTGGTGGGTGGATGATGGGAAGTGAATGTAGTGGGTGGATGATGGGAAGTGAATGTGGTGGGTGGATGATGGGAAGTGAATGTAGTGGGTGGATGATGGGAAGTGAATGTAGTGGGTGGATGATGGGAAGTGAATGTAGTGGGTGGATGATGGGAAGTGAATGTGGTGGGTGGATGATGGGGAGTGAATGTGGTGGGTGGATGATGGGAAGTGAATATGGTGGGTGGATGATGGGAAGTGAATGTGGTGGGTGGATGATGGGAAGTGAATGTGGTAGGTGGATGATGGGGAGTGAATGTGGTGGGTGGATGATGGGAAGTGAATGTGGTGGGCGGATGATGGGGAGTGAATGTGGTGGGTGAATGATGGGAAGTGAAAGTGGTGGGTGGATGATGGGGAGTGAATGTGGTGGGTGGATGATGGGGAGTGAATGAAATGGGTGGATGATGGGGAGTGAATGTAATGGGTGGATGATGGGAAGTGAATGTAGTGGGTGGATGATGGGGAGTGAATGTAATGGGTGGATGATGGGAAGTGAATGTGGTGGGTGGATGATTGGAAGTGAATGCAATGGGTGGATGATGGGAAGTGAATGTGGTGGGTGAATGATAGGAAGTGAATGTGGTGGGTGGATGATGGGAAGTGAATGTGGTGGGTGGATGATGGGGAGTGAATGTGGTGGGTGGATGATGGGAAGTGAATGTGGTGGGTGGATGATGGGAAGTGAATGTGGTGGGTGGATGATGGGAAGTGAATGAGGTGGGTGGATGATGGGAAGTGAATGTGGTGGGTGGATGATGGGAAGTGAATGTGGTGGGTGGATGATGGGGAGTGAATGTGGTGGGTGGATGATGGGAAGTGAATGTGGTGGGTGGATGATGGGGAGGGAATGTGGTAAGTAGGTGATGGGAAGTGAATGTGGTGGGTGGATGATGGGAAGTGAATGTGGTGGGTGGATGATGGGAAGTGAATGTGGTGGGTGGATGATGGGAAGTGAATGTGGTGGGTTGATGATGGGGAGTGAATGTGGCGGGTGGATGATGGGAAGTGAATGTGGTGGGTGGATGATGGGGAGTGAATGTGGTGGGTGGATGATGGGGAGTGAATGTAATGGGTGGATGATGGGAAGTGAATGTAGTGGGTGGATGATTGGAAGTGAATGTAATGGGTGGATGATGGGAAGTGAATGTAGTGGATGGATGCTGGGAAGTGAATGTGGTGGGTGGATGATGGGGAGGGAATGTGGTTGGTGGATGATTGGAAGTGAATGTAGTGGGTGGATGATGGGAAGTGAATGTGGTGGGTGTATGATGGGGAGTGAATGGGGTGGGTGGATGATGGGGAGTGAATGTAATGGGTGGATGATGGGGAGTGAATGTAATGGGTGGATGATGGGAAGTGAATGTAGTGGGTGGATGATTGGAAGTGAATGTAATGGGTGGATGATGGGAAGTGAATGTGATGGGTGGATGATTGGAAGTGAATGTAGTAGGTGGATGATTGGAAGTGAATGTAGTGGGTGGATGATTGGAAGTGAATGTAGTGGGTGGATGATGAGAAGTGAATGTGGTGGGTGGATGATGGAAAGTGAATGTAGTGGGTGGATGATTGGAAGTGAATGTAGTGGGTGGATGATTGGAAGTGAATGTGGTGGGTGGGTGATGGGAAGTGAATGTAGTGGATGGATGATTGGAAGTGAATGTAGTGGGTGGATGATGGGAAGTGAATATGGTGGGTGGATGATGGGAAGTGAATATGGTGGGTGGATGATGGGAAGTGAATATGGTGGGTGGATGATGGGAAGTGAATATGGTGGGTGGATGATGGGAAGTGAATGTAGTGGGTGGATGATGGAAAGTGAATGTAGTGGGTGGATGATAGAAAGTGAATGTGGCGGGTGGATGATGGGAAGTGGATGTTGTGAATGGATTAGTATAAAATCATAATACCGTGGTTAAAACAGTCAATAAATACATCTCATTTTGCAGAGGCGGAGCAGAACCTGTGCTCACCCACGTCCATGAGCTTTCTCTAGGCCCTCCGTCCAGAGGCCTACCCAGTACCCATACTCCTAATATATGAAATGGATATAATCGTAACCATAATTTTTAAAGAGGGTGGAGGGGTAAGCCAGCTGAAGGCTTCGGACAGACGACCAAAAGCTCCAGCTGCGGGTCATTATATGACTAAGACCCGCGACAGGAAACACTTGTCCTGTTTTCTGATGAATCTTACCTAACCTAATCATACACCTCATTCTCTAATTCTCTCCCCCTACCTCATCCCCCCCACCTCATCCCCCCCACCTCATCACCCTCACCGCATCCCCCTCACCGCATCTCCCACCTCATCCCCCACCTCATTCCCTCCCAGATCATTCTCAGATTTCAACACCTTATATGAACACCATCCTGCGTAATGGAATAAAATATACATATAACTAACTTTTTGTGTTAGGTAAGACACATATGCAACAGTTAGGTATCTTTATTATGAAACGTTTCGCCTACACAGTAGGCTTCTTCAGTCAAGTACAGAAAAGTTGATAGAAGCAGAAGATACTTGAAGACGATGTAATCAGTCCATCACCCTTAAAGTTTTGAGGTGGTCAGTCCCTCAGTCTGGAGAAGAGCATTGTTCCTTAGTATGAAACAATATGGAGAAGAAGTGACAGGATGGAGCTTTTTATAGCGCCAAGAGGTGAGACGTAGGCCACTAGGAGAGGTAAGAACTCAGATGTTGAGAGGTCAGGTCCCTCTCAAATCCAGCCCCTCTCACTAGTGGAAGTTGTCGAAGTTGATTGCAGGTCTGTACCAAGATACCCTCATGTTGCAGTGTCTGACAGATTGAACATTAAAATGGTATAAAATACCGACCATTTTAATGTTCAATCTGTCAGACACTGCAACATGAGGGTATCTTGGTACAGACCTGCAATCAACTTCGACAACTTCCACTAGTGAGAGGGGCTGGATTTGAGAGGGACCTGACCTCTCAACATCTGAGTTCTTACCTCTCCTAGTGGCCTACGTCTCACCTCTTGGCGCTATAAAAAGCTCCATCCTGTCACTTCTTCTCCATATTGTTTCATACTATGGAACAATGCTCTTCTCCAGACTGAGGGACTGACCACCTCAAAACTTTAAGGGTGATGGACTGATTACATCGTCTTCAAGTATCTTCTGCTTCTATCAACTTTTCTGTACTTGACTGAAGAAGCCTACTGTGTAGGCGAAACGTTTCATAATAAAGATACCTAACTGTTGCATATGTGTATTACCTAACAACCTGTCGGTATTTTATACCATTTTAATGTTCAACTAACTTTTTGTTCCCACTATCTAGCTTTCAAATAGAATTGGGTTGCAGCACGCTCCTGCTACCCTATTTTTTCTCCGTATCCAATTTTTGGAAAAAACAGACACAAATGCAGGATAATGCGACGTTTTACTGGCAATAAAAGATTACATCATACTGTATTTGTGTTTATTTTTTCCATCGTGTCGGAATTTTATACTATTTATCTCCATACCCGGGCCGCGGGGGCGTTGACCCCAGAAATGCTCTCCAGGTATACTCCAGGTATACTCAGTTTTTGTTTAATTAATAACAGTTCTTGCCTACACACCTCCACCACAATATCTCTTGTTTATTATTTCCTCCACAGATTCTCTCTCTTTCGCCTCTTTCTCGGACATCAGAGAAAAAAGTCTTTCCTCAAAACTCTAAACTCAAAGGCGCTAAGAAGAAGAAAAAAGAGTCCCGTCTTAATTATTTCTGCCCTGAATGAAGAGCCAACTCTTGCTCGCCTTGTCGGACAGGCGCGACCGAGAACGCGACGACTCAGGTGGCGAGGTTATTGTGTTGAAGAAAGAGACCAGTGTTGTCCCTGGACTCATGCTACAAGGTCAGAGAGCGAGCCTGCTTTCTTAACCTTATGGAACGAAGGCTCTTTCCAGACTGATCGCTCCTTGCAGAGTGAAGGGTTCTTATAGGGTGAACGCTCCTTGTAGAGTGAACGCTCATTGCAGAGTGAACACTACCTGCAGAGTGAACGCTACCGGCAGAGTG
>NC_091335.1:9698071-9730571 GCF_038502225.1 Cherax quadricarinatus | reverse complement strand
AACTGAAGCAGCAAGGAGAGAGATAGATAGCGAAGAGACCCAAGATAACTGAAGCAGCAAGGAGAGAGATAGAGAGCGAAGAGACCCAAGATAACTGAAGCAGCAAGGAGAGAGATAGATAGCGAAGAGACCCGAGATAACTGAAACAGCAAGGAGAGAGATAGATAGCGAAGAGACCCGAGATAACTGAAGCAGCAAGGAGAGAGATAGATGGCGAAGAGACCCAAGATAACTGAAGCAGCAAGGAGAGAGATAGATAGCGAAGAGACCCAAGATAACTGAAGCAGCAAGGAGAGAGATAGATAGCGAAGAGACCCAAGATAACTGAAGCAGCAAGGAGAGAGATAGATAGCGAAGAGACCCAAGATAACTGAAGCAGCAAGGAGAGAGATAGATAGCGAAGAGAATCAAGATAACTGAAGCAGCAAGGAGAGAGATAGATAACCAAGAGAATAAAGATAACTGAAGCAGCAAGGAGAGGGATAGATAACGAAGAGAAACAAGATAACTGAAGCAGCAAGGAGAGGGATAGATAACCAAGAGAATAAAGATAACTGAAGCAGCAAGGAGAGAGATAGATAACCAAGAGAAACAAGATAACTGAAGCAGCAAGGAGAGAGATAGATAGCGAAGAGACCCGAGATAACTGAAGCAGCAAGGAGAGAGATAGATAGCGAAGAGACCCAAGATAACTGAAGCAGCAAGGAGAGAGATAGCTAGCGAATAGAACCAAGATAACTGAAGCAGCAAGGAGAGAGATAGATAACGAAGAGACCCGAGATAACTGAAGCAGCAAGGAGAGAGATAGATAGCGAAGAGACCCGAGATAACTGAAGCAGCAAGGAGAGAGATAGATAGCGAAGAGACCCAAGATAACTGAAGCAGCAAGGAGAGAGATAGATAGCGAAGAGACCCGAGATAACTGAAACAGCAAGGAGAGAGATAGATAGCGAAGAGACCCGAGATAACTGAAGCAGCAAGGAGAGAGATAGATGGCGAAGAGACCCAAGATAACTGAAGCAGCAAGGAGAGAGATAGATAGCGAAGAGACCCAAGATAACTGAAGCAGCAAGGAGAGAGATAGATAGCGAAGAGACCCAAGATACTGAAGCAGCAAGGAGAGAGATAGATAGCGAAGAGACCCAAGATAACTGAAGCAGCAAGGAGAGAGATAGATAGCGAAGAGACCCGAGATAGCTGAAGCAGCAAGGAGAGAGATAGATAGCGAAGAGACCCAAGATAACTGAAGCAGCAAGGAGAGAGATAGATAGCGAAGAGACCCAAGATAACTGAAGCAGCAAGGAGAGAGATAGATAGCGAAGAGACCCAAGATAACTGAAGCAGCAAGGAGAGAGATAGATAGCGAAGAGACCCAAGATAACTGAAGCAGCAAGGAGAGAGATAGATAGCGAAGAAACCCGAGATAATTGAAGCAGCAAGGAGAGAGATAGATAACGAAGAGACCCGAGATAACTGAAGCAGCAAGGAGAGAGAGATAGATAGCGAAGAGACCCGAGATAACTGAAGCAGCAAGGAGAGAGATAGATAGCGAAGAGACCCAAGATAACTGAAGCAGCAAGGAGAGAGATAGCGAAGAGACCCGAGATAACTGAAGCAGCAAGGAGAGAGATAGATAGCGAAGAGACCCGAGATAACTGAAGCAGCAAGGAGAGAGATAGATAGCGAAGAAACCCGAGATAACTGAAGCAGCAAGGAGAGAGATAGATAGCGAAGAGACCCGAGATAACTGAAGCAGGAAGCGGTGAGAAGCATATAATTACCACAAACTTGTTTACGAAAATAGGAAGCAGGAAGCACTAGTAGGAACGAGGAGACTGAGGCAGGAATGAGGAGGCTGAGGCAGCAGTGAGGAGACTGAGGCAGGAATGAGGAGACTGAGGCAGGAATGAGGAGGCTGAGGCAGGAATGAGGAAAGAATGAGGAGGCTGAGGCAGGAATGAGGAGGCTGAGGCAGGAATGAGGAGGCTGAGGCAGCAGTGAGGAGACTGAGGCAGGAATGAGGAGGCTGAGGCAGGAATGAGGAGACTGAGGCAGGAATGAGGAGACTGAGGCAAGAATGAGGAGGCTGAGGCAGGAATGAGGAGACTGAGGCAGGAATGAGGAGGCTGAGGCAGCAGTGAGGAGACTGAGGCAGGAATGAGGAGACTGAGGCAGGAATGAGGAGGCTGAGGCAGGAATGAGGAGACTGAGGCAGGAATGAGGAGACTGAGGCAGGAATGAGGAGACTGAGGCAGGAATGAGGAGGCTGAGGCAGGAATGAGGAGGCTGAGGCAGGAATGAGGAGACTGAGGCAGGAATGAGGAGGCTGAGGCAGGAATGAGGAGACCGAAGCAACAATGAGGAAACTGAGATGGGAGGCAGAGACAAGGTGAAATTTTGAAATACAATATAACACTGCATAAACTCCTCTCAGTGTAAATACAGTGGACGTGCTGTATACACCGCCTTGTATATATACTGATATACACCTCAGTGTAAATACATATATACACCTTACAGTGTAAATACGGAGATATATACTACTCAGTGTACTGTACATACAGAAGTATACATCTCTCCGTATATGAATATTGACTATAATTAAAAATACACCTGTAAAAATTGGCAAAAACTGTTTGTTTACTTGTTTTTGTCATGTTGAGAGGGAGAGACAGAGACAGAGAGACAGAGAGGGAGAGACAGAGACAGAGAGGGAGAGACAGAGAGAGACAGAGACAGAGAGAGACAGAGAGGGAGAGACAGAGAGAGACAGAGACAGAGAGAGACAGAGAGGGAGAGACAGAGACAGAGAGGGAGAGACAGAGAGGGAGAGACAGAGAGGGAGAGACAGAGACAGAGAGAGACAGAGAGGGAGAGACAGAGACAGAGACAGAGAGGGAGAGACAGAGACAGAGAGGGAGAGACAGAGACAGACAGAGAGAGACAGAGACAGATACAGAGACAGAGAGACAGAGAGGGAGAGACAGAGAGAGACAGAGACAGAGAGGGAGAGACAGAGACAGAGAGGGAGAGACGGAGACAGACAGAGAGAGACAGAGACAGAGAGGGAGAGACAGAGACAGAGACAGAGAGGGAGAGACAGAGACAGAGAGAGACAGAGACAGAGACAGAGAGAGACAGAGAGGGAGAGACAGAGACAGAGAGAGACAGAGACAGAGAGAGAGAGACAGAGAAGGGGAGAATGAGAGAGAGAAAGGAGGTCGATGAAAGAGGTCTACTCACTAAACATCACAATTCAGATTCCCCCCAACACCAAAAAAATATTACACATAAAATCCTAACGAAATAATGTATGTATATATATATATATATATATATATTTATATATATATATAATTATAAATATATCTATGTAGAGATATATATGTATATATATATATGTATATATATATGTATATATATATATGTATATATATATATATGTATATATATATATATATGTATATATATATATATATCTATATATATATATATATATATATATATATATATATGTATATATATATATATGTATGTATATATATATATATGTATGTATATATATATATATGTATGTATATATATATATATGTATGTATATATATATATATGTATGTATATATATATATATGTATGTATATATATATATGTATGTATATATAAAGGTTTCATTTTGGCTTTCAATCAGGAGATGAAGCCTCGATATAAGCGGTCAAAAGCAAAGGCAATCCGCTTAAGAGAGCCGATGGTTAATTGAACCCAGCGCTTGGTATGTATGTTCGCTACTGCGATCCGGATGCTTGGTCGTCCTGGTCGAGCGGACGACCAAGCATCCGCACTGTATGTAATACCAACTTAGCAGTACTACTAGTAGTAGTAGATGCAGCACACACCTAGCAGTAGTAGTAGTAGATGCAGCACACACCTAGCAGCAGTAGTAGTAGATGCAACACACACCTAGCAGTAGTAGTAGTAGATGCAGCACAAACCTAGCAGTAGTAGTAGTAGATGCAACACACACCTAGCAGCAGTAGTAGTAGATGCAACACAAACCTAGCAGTAGTAGTAGTAGTAGATGCAACACAAACCTAGCAGTAGTAGTAGTAGATGCAACACAAACCTAGCAGTAGTAGTAGTAGATGCAACACAAACCTAGCAGTAGTAGTAGTAGATGCAACACAAACCTAGCAGTAGTAGTAGTAGATGCAACACAAACCTAGCAGTAGTAGTAGTAGATGCAACACAAACCTAGCAGTAGTAGTAGTAGTAGATGCAACACAAACCTAGCAGTAGTAGTAGTAGATGCAACACAAACCTAGCAGCAGTAGTAGTAGATGCAACACAAACCTAGCAGTAGTAGTAGTAGTAGATGCAACACAAACCTAGCAGTAGTAGTAGTAGATGCAGCACACACCTAGCAGCAGTAGTAGTAGATGCAACACAAACCTAGCAGTAGTAGTAGTAGATGCAACACAAACCTAGCAGTAGTAGTAGTAGTAGATGCAACACAAACCTAGCAGTAGTAGTAGTAGATGCAGCACACACCTAGCAGCAGTAGTAGTAGATGCAACACAAACCTAGCAGTAGTAGTAGTAGATGCAACACAAACCTAGCAGCAGTAGTAGTAGATGCAACATAAACCTAGCAGCAGTAGTAGTAGATGCAACACAAACCTAGCAGTAGTAGTAGTAGATGCAACACAAACCTAGCAGTAGTAGTAGTAGATGCAACACAAACCTAGCAGTAGTAGTAGTAGATGCAACATAAACCTAGCAGCAGTAGTAGTAGATGCAACACAAACCTAGCAGCAGTAGTAGTAGATGCAACAAAAACCTAGCAGCAGTAGTAGTAGATGCAACACAAACCTAGCAGCAGTAGTAGTAGATGCAACAAACCTAGCAGCAGTAGTAGTAGATGCAACATAAACCTAGCAGCAGTAGTAGTAGATGCAACACAAACCTAGCAGCAGTAGTAGTAGATGCAACATAAACCTTGCAGCAGTAGTAGGGGATGCAACACAAACCTAGCAGCAGTAGTAATAGATGCAACATAAACCTAGCAGCAGTAGTAGTAGATGCAACAAACCTAGCAGCAGTAGTAGGGGATGCAACATAAACCTAGCAACAGTAGTAATAGATGCAACACAAACCTAGCAACAGTAGTAGGGGATGCAATATAAACCTAGCAGTAGTAGTAGTAGATGCAACACAAACCTAGCAGCAGTAGTAGTAGATGCAACACAAACCTAGCAGCAGTAGTAGTAGATGCAACACAAACCTAGCAGCAGTAGTAGTAGATGCAACACACACCTAGCAGCAGTAGTAGTAGATGCAACATAAACCTAGCAGCAGTAGTAGTAGATGCAACACAAACCTAGCAGCAGTAGTAGTAGATGCAACACAAACCTAGCAGCAGTAGTACTAGATGCAACACAAACCTAGCAGCAGTAGTAGGGGATGCAACATAAACCTAGCAGCAGTAGTAGTAGATGCAACATAAACCTAGCAGCAGTAGTAGTAGATGCAACATAAACCTAGCAGCAGTAGTAGTAGATGCAACACAAACCTAGCAGCAGTAGTAGGGGATGCAACACAAACCTAGCAGCAGTAGTAGTAGATGCAACATAAACCTAGCAGCAGTAGTAGTAGATGCAACACAAACCTAGCAGCAGTAGTAGTAGATGCAACACAAACCTAGCAGCAGTAGTAGGGGATGCAACACAAACCTAGCAGCAGTAGTAGGGGATGCAACACAAACCTAGCAGCAGTAGTAGTAGATGCAACATAAACCTAGCAGCAGTAGTAGTAGATGCAACATAAACCTAGCAGCAGTAGTAGGGGATGCAACATAAACCTAGCAGCAGTAGTAATATATGCAACACAAACCTAGCAGCAGTAGTAGTAAATGCAACACAAACCTAGCAGCAGTAGTAGGGGATGCAACATAAACCTAGCAGCAGTAGTAGTAGATGCAACACAAACCTAGCAGCAGTAGTAGGGGATGCAACATAAACCTAGCAGCAGTAGTAGTAGATGCAACACAAACCTAGCAACAGTAGTAGGGGATGCAATATAAACCTAGCAGTAGTAGTAGTAGATGCAACACAAACCTAGCAGCAGTATTAGTAGATGCAACACAAACCTAGCAGCAGTAGTAGTAGATGCAACACAAACCTAGCAGCAGTAGTAGTAGATGCAACACACACCTAGCAGCAGTAGTAGGGGATGCAATATGAACCTAGCAGCAGTAGTAGTAGATGCAACACAAACCTAGCAGCAGTAGTAGTAGATGTAACACAAACCTAGCAGTAGTAGTAGTAGATGCAACACAAACCTAGCAGCAGTAGTAGGGGATGCAACATAAACCTAGCAGCAGTAGTAGTAGATGCAACAGAAACCTAGCAGCAGTAGTAGTAGATGCAACAGAA
Source organism: Cherax quadricarinatus (assembly GCF_038502225.1). Lineage (NCBI taxonomy): Eukaryota > Metazoa > Arthropoda > Malacostraca > Decapoda > Parastacidae > Cherax > Cherax quadricarinatus. The sequence continues at coordinate 9,724,144 of NC_091335.1, read as the reverse complement.
ACCTAGCAGCAGTAGTAGTAGATGCAACACACACCTAGCAGCAGTAGTAGTAGATGCAACACAAACATAGCAGCAGTAGTAGTATATGCAACACAAACCTAGCAGCAGTAGTAGTAGATGCAACACAAACCTAGCAGCAGTAGTAGTAGATGCAACACACACCTAGCAGCAGTAGTAGTAGATGCAACACACACCTAGCAGCAGTAGTAGTAGATGCAACACACACCTAGCAGCAGTAGTAGGGGATGCAACACACACCTAGCAGCAGTAGTAGGGGATGCAACACACACCTAGCAGCAGTAGTAGGGGATGCAACATAAACCTAGCAGCAGTAGTACTAGATGCAACACACACCTAGCAGCAGTAGTAGGGGATGCAACATAAACCTAGCAGCAGTAGTAGTAGATGCAACACAAACCTAGCAGCAGTAGTAGTAGATGCAACACACACCTAGCAGCAGTAGTAGTAGATGCAACACAAACCTAGCAGCAGTAGTAGTAGATGCAACACAAACCTAGCAGCAGTAGTAGTAGATGCAACACAAACCTAGCAGCAGTAGTAGGGGATGCAACATAAACCTAGCAGCAGTAGTACTAGATGCAACACACACCTAGCAGCAGTAGTAGGGGATGCAACATAAACCTAGCAGCAGTAGTAGTAGATGCAACACAAACCTAGCAGCAGTAGTAGTAGATGCAACACACACCTAGCAGCAGTAGTAGTAGATGCAACACAAACCTAGCAGCAGTAGTAGTAGATGCAACACAAACCTAGCAGCAGTAGTACTAGATGCAACACACACCTAGCAGCAGTAGTAGGGGATGCAACATAAACCTAGCAGCAGTAGTACTAGATGCAACACACACCTAGCAGCAGTAGTAGGGGATGCAACATAAACCTAGCAGCAGTAGTAGTAGATGCAACACAAACCTAGCAGCAGTAGTAGTAGATGCAACACACACCTAGCAGCAGTAGTAGTAGATGCAACACAAACCTAGCAGCAGTAGTAGTAGATGCAACACAAACCTAGCAGCAGTAGTAGTAGATGCAACACAAACCTAGCAGCAGTAGTAGGGGAGTAGTAGATGCAACACACACCTAGCAGCAGTAGTACTAGATGCAACACACACCTAGCAGCAGTAGTAGGGGATGCAACATAAACCTAGCAGCAGTAGTAGTAGATGCAACACAAACCTAGCAGCAGTAGTAGTAGATGCAACACACACCTAGCAGCAGTAGTAGTAGATGCAACACAAACCTAGCAGCAGTAGTAGTAGATGCAACACACACCTAGCAGCAGTAGTAGGGGATGCAACATAAACCTAGCAGCAGTAGTACTAGATGCAACACACACCTAGCAGCAGTAGTAGGGGATGCAACATAAACCTAGCAGCAGTAGTAGTAGATGCAACACAAACCTAGCAGCAGTAGTAGTAGATGCAACACACACCTAGCAGCAGTAGTAGTAGATGCAACACAAACCTAGCAGCAGTAGTAGTAGATGCAACACACACCTAGCAGCAGTAGTAGGGGATGCAACATAAACCTAGCAGCAGTAGTACTAGATGCAACACACACCTAGCAGCAGTAGTAGGGGATGCAACATAAACCTAGCAGCAGTAACTGCAGTAAAAACGTGGAAAATAATGTTATTCTGCTTATAATCAATAAAACAGTGTTACGTGTTACCCTGCAGTGTTAACCGCACTACGACACTGAAAAAATAACTTTTGTTAAATATCGTTACTTCGACCCTGAAAAAAACCAGTTTTGTTAAATATCGTTACACAGTGTTGATTTGAGCGTAACAAAGACCAAACCATATTTTTTCGTTCTCATAAAAAATACATATCTGGTACATTTCCTCTCTCATATATATCGTATATAATTCCTTGCATATATAATTCCTTAAATATTATATACGTTTTATAATATACGTAATATAGCTTATTGTTTTCGAACATGAAGGAATGAGAGCGATGCGAGAGATTAATGACTCTCATGTAGTGGGAAGGCTTACACCCCGGAATAGCAGATATTATTATTATTATTATTATTATTATTATTATTATTATTATTATTATTATTATTATTTTATTATTATTATTTTTATTATTATTATTATTGTTATTTTTATTATTATTATTATTATTATTATTATTATTATTATTATTATTATTATTGTTATTATTATTATTATTATTATTATTTTTATTATTTTTATTATTATTATTATTGTTATTTTTATTATTATTATTATTATTATTATTATTATTATTATTATTATTTTTATTATTTTTATTATTATTATTATTATTATTATTATTGTTATTTTTATTTTTATTATTATTATTATTATTATTATTTTTATTATTATTATTATTATTATTATTATTATTATTATTATTATTATTATTTTTATTATTATTATTATTATTGTTATTATTATTTTTATTATTATTATTCAGTACAACGGCTGCCTCCCACCAAGGCTGGGTGACCCAAGAAAAGAAGAAATGTCAAGTTATTTGTTCTCTTTACATTTATTAATGTATACAGTAGAAGGGGTTAGGAGCGTCTTGCTCCAGACATGTTAGTCGCCTCTTACGGCACTCACGGCTCACGGAGGAAGAATTCTGTTCCACTTCGCTATGGAGAATCATTATTATTGCCAGTAGTACTAGTAATTGTTGTAACCGTATTAGTAGTTTTTGTTATTATTCCTGTTGTTTTAGTAGTTACAGTAATTGCTGTGGTTTTCAAAGTAACTTCTGTTGATGTAGCTTTCATAATAACTGTTGTAATAATTATAGTGATAGCAGCCTTAGTAACGCAGTAGCTTGACAGACTAAAAAAAGTTACTTGAAAAAATGTATGTCTGAAATGGATTTAGGCCTCAGGAAAGCTACTTGTCATGGGAGAGCGCTAAAGCCTTAGGGGATGCAGAATGTCAACAGAACGTCTCAGTGTTTAACGAGGCTGTGATTATGAGACTCGGTTAAATAAATACTCCTGAGGTGTATTGACTTGCTGTTGATGGCATCCTTCACTCTCGCCTCCACCCGAGATTATTGTAAACAAGATGGATCCAGGTTTTTTGTGATATGTTATAAAGTTTACCTGCAATATATATATATATATATATATATATATATATATATATATATATATATATATATATATATATATATATATATATATATATATATATATATTATTGTGCCCACGAACGAGTGGTATTGATTGATCAATAACAACACTGCGACTACCCAAGGACTCGAACCCATGCTGCTTTGGCCTGCCTCATGGTGGGCGAGAACTTACGTAGCGCATCCGCTGGATGCGCTACATAAGTTTTCGCCCAATCCTTAAGAGTAACGCTGGATGCGCTACTCTTAAGGATTGTATGGTCCAGTTGATTAAGGCGTCATGAGTTTTCGCCCACCACGAGGCAAGCCAAAGCAGCATGGGTTCGAGTCCTTGGCTAGTCGCAGTGTTATTATTGATATATATATATATACATATATATATATATATATATATATATATATATATATATATATATATATATATATATATATATATATATATATATATATATATATATATATACACACACACACACACACACGTGTGTATGTGCCGAGGAATGTGATGTAGCTCAGAAATTTAAAAATATATATAATTCATTGTTCGAATTATTTAAATTATTTGAATTTATTGACGGGTGCAAAATAAAAATTATGTAAGACCTAAAAGAAATTATGTAGAAAATGTCGTAGACCTAAGGTCACATAACACTAGGTCTAAAGTTTCCGGTTAATGCTGTTTCCGCTTAGTACTGTAGAAAGATTGGCAAGATACCACCTCAGTTTTCTTTACTGAAACTGGCAAATTGGCATCTCTATTCAAATTAAAATCTCAGCCTTCTTTTATGTAAGATACTAATACGTCGGAGGTTTGAAGCCGATCAGAAGAGGTATTCTCGAGTTATCGCGCGGAAGATATACATGAAGGAAAAAAAAGTAAAAAATCCGATAACCATTGTAGGTTTCTCCTTATTTGATTATTAATAATTGTGTTGGTGGTGGTTGTGGTAGTTGCTGTCATTGTGGTGGTGGTGGTTGTGGTAGTTGCTGTCATTGTGTTGGTGGTGGTTGTGGTAGTTGCTGTCATTGTGTTGGTGGTGGTTGTGGTAGTTGCTGTCATTGTGTTGGTGGTGGTGATTGTTGTGGTAGTTGCTGTCATTGTGTTGGTGTTGGTGATTGTTGTGGTAGTTGCTGTCATTGTGTTGGTGTTGATTGTTGGGGTAGTTGCTGTCATTGTGTTGGTGTTGATTGTTGGGGTAGTTGCTGTGATTGTGTTGGTGGTGGTAATTGTTGGGGTAGTTGCTGTCATTGTGTTGGTGGTGGTGATTGTTGTGGTAGTTGCTGTCATTGTGTTGGTGATTGTTGGGGTAGTTGCTGTCATTGTGTTGGTGGTGGTGATTGTTGTGGTAGTTGCTGTCATTGTGTTGGTGATTGTTGGGGTAGTTGCTGTCATTGTGTTGGTGGTGGTGATTGTTGTGGTAGTTGCTGTCATTGTGTTGGTGGTGGTGATTGTTGGGGTAGTTGCTGTCATTGTGTTGGTGGTGGTGATTGTTGGGGTAGTTGCTGTCATTGTGTTGGTGGTGGTGATTGTTGGGGTAGTTGCTGTCATTGTGTTGGTGGTGGTGATTGTTGGGGTAGTTGCTGTCATTGTGTTGGTGGTGGTAATTGTTGGGGTAGTTGCTGTCATTGTGTTGGTGGTGGTGATTGTTGGGGTAGTTGCTGTCATTGTGTTGGTGGTGGTGATTGTTGGGGTAGTTGCTGTCATTGTGTTGGTGGTGGTGATTGTTGGGGTAGTTGCTGTCATTGTGTTGGTGTTGATTGTTGGGGTAGTTGCTGTCATTGTGTTGGTGTTGGTGATTGTTGGGGTAGTTGCTGTCATTGTGTTGGTGGTGGTGATTGTTGGGGTAGTTGCTGTCATTGTGTTGGTGGTGGTGATTGTTGGGGTAGTTGCTGTCATTGTGTTGGTGGTGGTGATTGTTGGGGTAGTTGCTGTCATTGTGTTGGTGGTGGTAATTGTTGGGGTAGTTGCTGTCATTGTGTTGGTGGTGGTGATTGTTGGGGTAGTTGCTGTCATTGTGTTGGTGGTGGTGATTGTTGGGGTAGTTGCTGTCATTGTGTTGGTGGTGGTGATTGTTGGGGTAGTTGCTGTCATTGTGTTGGTGGTGGTGATTGTTGGGGTAGTTGCTGTCATTGTGTTGGTGGTGGTAATTGTTGGGGTAGTTGCTGTCATTGTGTTGGTGGTGGTGATTGTTGTGGTAGTTGCTGTCATTGTGTTGGTGTTGGGGTAGTTGCTGTCATTGTGTTGGTGGTGGTGATTGTTGGGGTAGTTGCTGTCATTGTGTTGGTGGTGGTGATTGTTGGGGTAGTTGCTGTCATTGTGTTGGTGTTGATTGTTGGGGTAGTTGCTGTCATTGTGTTGGTGGTGGTAATTGTTGGGGTAGTTGCTGTCATTGTGTTGGTGGTGGTGATTGTTGTGGTAGTTGCTGTCATTGTGTTGGTGTTGGTGATTGTTGGGGTAGTTGCTGTCATTGTGTTGGTGGTGGTGATTGTTGGGGTAGTTGCTGTCATTGTGTTGGTGGTGGTGATTGCTGGGGTAGTTGCTGTCATTGTGTTGGTGTTGATTGTTGGGGTAGTTGCTGTCATTGTGTTGGTGGTGGTGATTGCTGGGGTAGTTGCTGTCATTGTGTTGGTGGTGGTGATTGTTGGGGTAGTTGCTGTCATTGTGTTGGTGGTGGTGATTGTTGGGGTAGTTGCTGTCATTGTGTTGGTGGTGGTGATTGTTGTGGTAGTTGCTGTCATTGTGTTGGTGGTGGTGATGGCTCTGGTTGTTGTGGCGGTAAAGGAGATGAAGAACTAAAGAAGAGGGCTGAAGGAATGGAGGGCTGAAAGAGTGGAGGGGCTGAAGAAGTGAAAGAGTGGGGGGCTGGAAGAGTGAAGCGGAGGTTGGAAAGGAACCTGTAAGCAAGGACAAACACTAACAAAAATACCCCCCTTCCCTTATATGTCTTTCCCTTTACTCTTACCCTTTTTCCCTTCCCTCTCTCCCCTGCCTCTTTTCTTCTCTCTTACCTCCCTCTTCCCCTTGAGTAGGATCCTAGTTAATCCTGACATCAACTAATATGCACGCCTCATATATATCATATAGATATAATTATCTTTTGTATTTTTCCTCAACATTATTAGTACAGTTCACTGCACCAGCAGCCTGGTGATACAGTATTGAGAGAAAGGGAGAGAGAGAGAGAGGGAGAGAGAGAGAGAGGGAGAAAGAGAGAGAGAGAGAGAGAGTACTTAATGAGCTTTCTGTCTTGAATCTCCCACCATACCACCGATACAGTCTTGCAACCAGCTTGATGACGCCTTTCCATCGCTACCCTATAATAGGAGGAACCAATTCCGGCAACTCAGCTACAGGAGCTGGGAAATTGACATGACCTTCTCTCTCGCACACCTTCTACCCTGTGTAATGTTCACGCTCTGCTCCTGACTAATTTACCTGCATATAACTCACGAAAAATCCAAATACAACTGTAAACAATTCAGGCCAGTTGCAAGCCAGCTGTAAAAGCCAGCGTTCTCTGACAACTCGGCTGTGCAGGCTTAATATTAAGCCGGTACGTTCTTCTGCGGTCTGTGCCCCGGTGTTCAATCAAGCAAATTCCCTAACCAATCGCACTCTGGGTCTCCAGGGTACGTTCCTTTTCGGCAGATGATTTCCAGGAAGATACGTACCAAGAAAAGGAATTTCTGCTCAAGGAAGTCTGTCTAGGAAGTTTGTTTTAGTGACTGATAAGTACACAGATAACCTGCACCCAGGAGAAAGAGACTTACTGCGATGTTTCGGTACTACGTGGACCATTATCTAGTCATGCTAGTTAAGGGCTCAAGTCGGACCGAAACGTCGTGGCGGTATTGTGATTTTCTCTTCTTTCTTGACTGATAAGTTATCTTAGTAGCTTACTGAAAATTTATCTTGGGATCTTAGTGATAAGTTATCTTAGTAGCTTACTGATAATTTATCTTGGGATCTTACTGATAAGTTATCTTAGTAGCTTACTGATAATTTATCTTGGGATCTTACTGATAAGTTATCTTAGTAGCTTACTGATAATTTATCTTGGGATCTTAGTGATAAGTTATCTTAGCTTACTGAAAATTTATCTTGGGATCTTAGTGATAAGTTATCTTAGTAGCTTACTGAAAATTTATCTTGGGATCTTAGTGATAAGTTATCTTAGCTTACTGAAAATTTATCTTGGGATCTTACTGATAAGTTATCTTAATAACTTCCTAAATTATCATAGTATCTTTTAGTATCTAGGTAGTATCTAAGTATCGCAGGATGAAATCAGGTCATCTTGAGCGTGACCAGAGATCAGGTCACCTGGTGCCTCCCAGGTATTGAAATAATGTTAACCTGACTTGCCTGATGAGAGAGAGAGAGAGAGAGAGAGAGAGAGGAGTAAATACCTGCATATCATCAAAGAGGAATTGCTTTCATTGCCTCAAATTACCTTCACCAGGTATGTAAATTTCATTGTACTTGTGCGTGTGTGTTCTGTACTCACCTAGTTGTGGTTGCAAGGGTCGAGTCACGGCCCCTGGCCCCCGTCTCTTCACTGGTCGCTACTAGGTCACTCTTTTGCTCCATGTGTGTGTGTGTGTGTGTGTGTGTACTCACCTACTTGGTTGCAGGGGTCGAGTCACAGCTGTGTGCATGTGATTATCTATTCCTAATTGTTTATTTGTAATTACCTATCTATAATTACTTATTTGTAGCTACGTAAGCGGAGCTACTCTCGTGGTGACCCATCTTCAGTAATTTTATTAACAACTCGTTCCTGTCCTCCCTCACCATACTTGCTACACCTTGCTGATCACTCTATTTAGGTCATATACTTGCAGAGTGTTTGTCTAGCTAATACTTGAACTGAGTGTACTGTCTTCCCGTCCACAACATTAGCTGGTAATAATGTTGGTAGAATTACCGACAATATGTAAAGTAAAAGGACACAAGTGCAACTAATGTGACATTTTATTGTGGCAATGTTTCGCTCTCCAGGAGCTTGATAAAGCTCCTGGAGAGCGAAACATTAGTTGCACTTGTGTCCTTTTACTTTAGATTAGCGGGTAACTTATTCCATTCTGCTACATTTCTGTTTGAAAAAAAAATCCTTTGAATTCTTGTGTTGCGTCTTCTGCCTCAAGGTTTCACATTGTTGTTTGGAGTTAAAGATTAATTCAGCACTTCAAATAGTTCTTTGTATATCTGGAGGTTATCTAAAGGATTCGGTATTGTAAGGGTTTGAATGAGATCTCTTCGTAGTCTCCGTTTTCCCCAAAGAAATAAAAAGTCGAGTGCTTTTTGTGTTTCTTTGTAAAGTTTGTTTCTGAGTGACGAGGCGAGTTTGATAGCACTTCTCCGTATCTTCTCCAGTATATGTCTTGTATGTTATTCGAGGACCCAAACTGGACGGGATGTTCAAGATACTGTCTGGTAAGTGCATTGTAGAGTCAGTGTGTATCTGGTGTTTTGTGTTCCAAGTTTCTGGTTATGAAACCCAGCATTCTGTGTCCCGTAGCTCAGTTGGTAGCGCACTCAGCTCACACATTGAGGTCCATGGTTCGATCCCCGGTATGGGTGGAAACATTGGTCGTGTTTCCTTAAAACACCTGCTGTCCCTGTTCACCTAGCAGTAAGTAGGTACCTGGGTGTTACCCGACTGGTGTGGGTCGCATCCTGGGGACAAAATTACCCTAATTTGCCCGAAATGCTCTGCATAACAAGGGACTTTCTGTATAGTATGATATTAATGTCAACTAATCCTGTATAAGTTGTATCATGTACTTGTAAAAATAAGGATTATTATTATTATTATTATTATTATTATTATTATTATTATTATTATTTTTGTTATTATTATTATTGTTATTATTATTTAGCTTTGCTTGCAGATGGGCACCGCCTGGGACTTCCGAGGTCGTTGTTTATGATTACTCTAAATTCTTTATCTTCTCTTGTTTTGGTTGGTTTGTTGCCAAGCATTTTGTATTCATGTTTGAGATTATTTACCCAAAATGAGCTACTTTGCACTTGTCAGTGCAGAAACTCATCCTCACTACTCTGGCTACAGTGGTAACATGTTCGGATCACTCTGAATACTCAAATATTCTGTGCGTAGTTAGGTATCATTATTCCGAAACGATTCGCCTACGCAGTAGGCTTTTTCAGTCGAGTACAGAACAATTAGCAGAAGCAGTAGAGACGTGAAGACGATGTAATCAGTCCATCGCCCTTGAAGACGTAGTCTTGAGGTGGTCAGTCCCTCAGCCTGGAGAAAAGTTTTGTTCCATAGTCTGGAACTGCTAACTCTTCTGTACTCGACTGAAGAAGCCTACTCTGTAGGCGAAACGTTTCGGAATAAAGATACCTAACTGTTGCACATGTGTTTTATCAGCCTGTCGGTATTGTATACCGTTTTCATATTCACTCCAACACTGACTTTTTTGGGTTATCCTGGGTTCTCTACACATATGCTGCTATGTATGATAATCTATGTAACTGTATTTATGTATACTTAAATAAACTTACTAACAAGCTCCAGCCAGGCTGTGACGGCTTGTAGACCGCTAGCACTAACAGACTAGTTGAGCAAAAGGGAAGGCTGGGCTTGGGCCGGGAGAGGCAGTGGGAGTAGAACAGCCTATGAAATCAATCATATAAATGTTTCACATGTAAATCATAACTAAATAATAGACTTTCAGTTTATCATTTTTTTCTGAATAATTTCAATAAAAAAGTTTGTATTAAAATTGTGGGAAAGTCTGAGGTTTGTGTAAGTCAAACTTCAGGAAAATTTGTCGAGTTTTCAGACCGTAGTTGTTATGACGTTATTGAGAGAGACGACGCATGCTAGCGAGGCTTGGAAAATTTCAGCGGAGTACTAGGTTTTATACGCTTGCGGGTGTATAGCTCTTAGTGTGTGTACACCCAGAGCTGTATATCTGTGTATATACACTCAGATATATATATATATATATATATATATATATATATATATATATATATATATATATATATATATATATATATATATATATATATATATATATATATATATATATGTCGTGCCGAATAGGCAGAACTTGCTATCTTGGCTTAAATAGAAATGCTCATCTTGCCATATAGGACAAGCGAAAATTTGTGTATGCGATAATTTCGCCAAAATCACTCTGAGCCTAACAAAAAATATATATTTCACTGTGTTTGTTTAGTATTAAATTATTGTCAACAAATCTAAAATATACTTAGTTGGGTTAGGCTAAAATAAATTGTTCTTGTTATAATAAGGTTAGGTAAGTATTCTAAGATTCTTTTGGAGCAAAATTAAAATTTTTTACATTAACATTAATGAAAAAAAAATATCTTTAAAAGTGTAAGAGAAATTTTTAAAAAGGACTTAATTTTAAATGAGTTCTTTCTAACTGACCAGTTTTACATATTCGACACGACATATATATATATATATATATATATATATATATATATATATATATATATATATATATATATATATATATATATATATATGTGTGTGTGTGTGTGTGTGTGTGTGTGTGTGTGTATATATATATGCAATAAGATCACAGTAAACAGGTGATTTCAGAATATGCAAAACAACCACTGTGAAAGAATAGAGAAATTCCAAGCGCTTTCGTAACTACTCACATTATCAAGGAACAATATATATATATATATATATATATATATATATATATATATATATATATATATATATATATATATATATCAGTAACAACACTGCGCTAGCCAAGGATTCGAACCCATGTTGTACTGGCCTGCCTCATGGTAAGCGAGAACCACATGACGCTTTAAACCACAGGACCACCCAACCCTACAAGAATGGCGCAGCCAGCACACAGCTAGCTGTTGGGCCGCCATCCGAGGGCATACGGAGGTGTGGGAGCTTCTAAGACAATTTCATTCTCATCCCTGTTTGGTGTACTAGCCTCACGAGCAGTATTTATATATTATTGTAACCACGAACGACACCACACCTCCGTATGCCCTCGGATGGCGGCCCAACAGCTAGCTGTGTGCTGGCTGCGTCATTCTTGTAGGGTTGGGTGGTCCTGTGGTTTAAAGCGTCATGTGGTTCTCGCTTACCATGAGGCAAGCCAGTACAACATGGGTTCGAATCCTTGGCTAGCGCAGTGTTGTTATTGATCAATACCATTCGTTCCTGGTTAATATATATATATATATATATATATATATATATATATATATATATATATATATATATATATATATATACAGGTATATTCGCAGTGTATATTGACCCATAGCTGTATATATCACGGCGTATATACACCTAGAAGTGTATGTCTGTATTTATACACTTAGAGGTGTATCTGTGTATACACCCTGAAGTGCACATCTGTTTATACACCCACAGGTGTATGAACATCAAGAGGTGTATATCTTAGTGTAGGCACACTTAAGAGTATATTCTAATCTCTATTTTAGAGATTAAATTATTCTTAACCAACGATGTACAGGTTACATTCAGCCATCATGGCCTTCATCTGGTCGATAGTCTTCAAACCCAATAAACTAACCCATCAGCTGTCTACGTAAACTGTCGTAAAAGTTTACGAAGCACACTTTTATTTATTTTATTTATTTATTAACAATGTGAGCACACATACAGAGGTACAAAAAAATACAGATAAGAGCAGCATGCCAAAGCCATTTATACTATGCATAGCATTACGGGCTGGCTTAAAATTAACTTAAGATTAACTAAGCAATGATGAAATCAGTGGTAAAACATTAATGTAAACAGATTACTATAAAGCACAAGTGAGTATTACAAAGACAGGTCATATGGTTGCTTGCATTGTTGTACATTCAGTCGTATGGAGTATTCTGTTAGGTAGTGTATTTAAAAAATAATAAAGTTAGATTGGGTTTTAGGTTTAACATTTATGTGATATAATTGTGAGAAACATTTAAGATATACAATAAGGTTCAGTTATTCAGTATTTATTTGGTTTTGGGTGAGTAAGTGATCTTTGAGAAGAGACTTGAATTTATAAACAGGTAGTGTTTCTTTTATATTTACAGGTAATGAATTCCAGATTTTAGGGCCTTTTATGTGCATTGAGTTTTTGCATAGTGTGAGATGGACACGAGGAACATCAAAGAGTGATCTGTACCTTGTGTTATGGTCATGTGTTCTGTTGAGGTTGGCAAGGAGATGTTTGAGGGGAGGGTTAATATCAGAGTTAAGTGTTCTATGTATGTAATAGGTGCAGTAATAAGTATGGATGTTTTGTATGGTGAGTAGGTTTAGTGTATTGAATATTGGTGGAGTGTGCTGCCTGTAGTGAGAATTTGTTATCATTCTAACTGCAGCCTTTTGTTGGGTAATTAGTGGTCTGAGATGGTTAATTGTTGTTGAGCCCCATGCACACATTTCATAGGTGAGATAGGGGTAAATAAGAGAGTGATATAGGGCCAGGAGGGCTGACTGTAGAACATAGTACCGTATCTTCGATAGTATGCCTACCGTCTTGGAAATTTTCTTAGAAATTTGTTGTATATGTGTATGAAATTTGAGTCTATTATCAAGGTGGATTCCTAAGAATTTTAATTAATGGCCTGACAGTGATATACAATGTCACGGAGATTATTATTATTATTATTATTGTTATTGGTATTATATTATAATTATTTTTATATTTTTTATTGTTAAATTATTTTTATTATTATTAAATTATTATTATTATTATTATTAATCATGTTAGTAGTAGTAGTAAAAAATGCGTTAAACCCGTATGAGTCGTAATGGCGGGTATTAAAGAGTATCATTCGTCCGGAAAAAAACGTAATCAAGACGATTCACATTTTGCCCAAAACAGTAAAGCAAAGTCATGGTTGTTTTTTTATTGCTTTTAACCTTTCGTGGAGTGAGTGTCTTGATGCTCATGAAGGGCTCTTGATCCTTGGAATTGGAGTTATTTTCTCCCTCCCTCCCTAGGAACAAGCCTTGTTACCTGCCATTTCTCAGGTTAGAGAGACACTTAAGGAAGCATTAGGACATAGTACAAAACGTTTCCTGGAACCTTATCACTTCTGAAGTGATCAGCCCTAATACTGTCCTGTATTAGGACTGAGGAAACCACTCGTGGCGAAACGTTTCCTTTAATAAATGCCCTAAACTGTGCGTATATTTTTCCACATGGGCCAGTAGGCCTGCTGCAGTGCTTTTACCTTGAGGATTAATGTATTCTTGACTTATGGTGAACAATTATTATACTCCCCTAATGATTCTAGGTTATATGTCGCCTTAATGATCATTGTGTAGTCGATAAGTTTGTAACCTAGTGATAAAGCAGTACTAATAGATCAAGACGCTGTGCCGTGAGCTGGTGGCTAAAACTCTCGCTTCACGCGGCTTTTCGGGTTCAATCCCCAGCGCGGGTAGAAACATTGGGCGTATTTCTTTACACCGGTTGTCTGTGTTCCTCATCAGTAAAATGTGTACCTGGGAATTAGTCGACTGGTGTGGGTCGCATCCTGGGACAAAATTGACCTTATTTGCCGAAATGCTCAGCACAACAAGCGGCTTTCTATATAGTAGTATGTCATTGATGTCAGCTATGGTCTGTATACCTTGTATATGTACTTGTAGAAATAAAGATATTATTATTATTATTATTATTATTATTATTATTATTATTATTATTATTATTACTATTATTATTATAGAGGTATAGAAGGCACATTAAAGAAATGGGAGGAGGCACATAAGTTGGAAGGTAGGAGGAATATAGGGTGAGGAAGAGAGGAGAGGATAAGGAGAGAGAAATTAAGTAATTGGAGGTAATAAACGAGTGAAAGGGCGGGGAAGAGAGAGAGAGAGAGAGATTATAAGAGTATAAAAGGGTGATTATACAAGGGGAGAGAAGTGGGAAGAGGTGAGGGAGGGAGAGGGGAAATGATGGAAGGGTAGGGGAGAAGGAGAAGGAGAGGTCAGAGGGACGCAACCCACGGAGATTAGCGACAAAGCACGTAGGGAGCACTCCTCTCACCCCACCCTTGTACACACATACACAGTGTGAAGAGGCGGGGCCAGGAGCTGTGACTCGACCCCTCCAACCACATACAGGTAAGAAATAGGTAAGAACACACACACACAACTAGGTGAGCACACATACACACACACACATGCCAGTATCCCACTGTACAACAGACAAAAACACATGTGGGTCCAGGAACTGTTACTCGACCCCTGCAACCGCAAATAGGTGGGTACAGGTGAGACAGCCAGGTGATGATAAACTCGTGTGAGCCTCGACCGTCTCTCTCTCTCTCTCTCTTTTTTTTTTTTTTTTTTTTTTTTTACACAGGGTTTGACAAGGTTAAGGATCCCTAGCTTTATTGACAGCTATATTACAGGTTAAGGATTCCTAACTTTATTGGCAAGCTAAGAGCTGTTACCTACATCAGCTCATTTGAAAGCATTTTTATTGTTATGAGACATACAAGTACGGGACAGGATGAAGTTGGAGCCATCTGTGGGCCAGCATTTTCATTTGATCAACTGACTTTATCTCGTTGACATCATTATGCTGTACGAATGTGTTCCATACTCGAGTCATCCTGGGTATGTATGATCTCAGATGGAGTGATGTTCTGGAGAAGGGTACAGCCAGAGTGAAGTTGCTGCTTTCTGCCCGTCTTGTGGCATAAAAGCTTGTTTCACGCTGTCCTCGAAGTGGATCCAAGTGTGGTATTTTGACAATATTGGCCTTGTACATAACAGTAAGGCCACCCACATCCCTCCTATGTTGAAGACTCTGCTGAAATGACAGATCTATCCAGGATGGGTCCAGGCGAGAGATGAGACGTCTTGCTCTGTTCTCTACTCTGTCAAGCAGTCGCAGATGATAGGAGGGGGGACAGGCAAACCAAGAAAGTGGAGCATACTCAAGGTGTGAGCGTACTTGTGCCTCGTACAGGATCTTGCAACCCCTACTGTCAAGCAGATGCGAGATACGGCGAAGTGCTGTAAGCTTCCTGGCTGCCTTGTTTGCAAGATTTACAACATGGTTCTTCATGGTTAGTTTGGAGTCAAATTTCACCCCAAGGATATCAACTTCTTCTCCAGGTGCCAACATCCTCCCATTCATCCTTACTACTGCACCAGCATTACCATCATGGTGCCTAGAGACGATCATCATTTGCGTTTTCTCAGGTGCAAATGTTACTTGCCATCTATTTCCCCAAGCTGATATAGCTCTCAGCTGGTGATTGATGTAGCTTAGAGCAGCTGGCATTTCTTCTCTTGGATAAGTGAATGTCAGTGTACAGTCGTCTGCATATGCATGTGATTCTGGGATGAGATGAAGAAGGTCGTTGAAGTAGACATTCCATAACAGTGGACCCATCACGCTTCCTTGTGGAACGCTTGCCCCAATAGGATGCCTTGCTGATTCCGTTCCATTGAGGACTACACTTAGAGATCTACCATGAAGGTAATCACTGAGGAGACATAGCGTAGAGCCTGCAATTCCCAGTGCTTGAAGTTTTGCTAAGAGGCCCTGGTGCCACACCCGGTCGAAAGCGCCAGCAATGTCCAGTGCTACCACACAGCTGACTTTGGATTCATCCAGTGACTGGTGCCACTTAGTGGAGAGGTTTAACAACAGATCAGCAGCAGAGTAACCTTTCCTGAAGCCATATTGACGATCACAAAGTAGTGAGTGGTAGTCAAAAAAATCTGTCATTTGTCTTGAGATTATTGTCTCAAGGATCTTACCAGTGATTGACAGGAGTGACACTGGTCTGTAGTTGCTGATTTCTGCTCTGCTCTTCTTTTTGTGAACAGGGACTACATTTGCCTCTTTCCATGGAGAGGGCCATTTACACTGTACTAGGCAGTGCTGAAAGATGCGAGTTAGAGGTGCTGCTAGCTGGTCTGCACATCTTCTCAACAATCTTGGGCTCAACTTGTCTGGGCCCACAGCCTTTTCTTGGTCAAGTGATTTAAGAAGGAAATGCACCTCCTCCTGCCTTATTGTCACCACTGACAGTTTTGACACAGTTCTTGCAGCTAGCCAAGGAGGGTCCCTTGCTGGATCAGGAACTTGCATTTTGGTAGCAAAGTGTTCAGCAAAGAGGTCCGCCTTCTCTTGACTACTAGTCGATTTAGAGGTGGAATAAGTTCATCAGGCAGATAACCTTGTCTGTCCTTGACTAGGGACCACCAGGTTTTGGAGCCTACCCTACCTGATGAGAGTGTCGTGGTGGTCACCACTGACCTGTCATTACCTACCTACCTCCGCATACCTCACTCCTAACACCTCGCCTGCCTCTCCCCTGCCTACATAATCCCTTACTCCCATATTCCCCTTATATCCTATTCAATCATTGCCCCCCCCTACATGACATGTAGGGGGGGGCAATGATTGAATAGGATATAAGGGGAATATGGGAGTAAGGGATTATGTAGGCAGGGGAGAGGCATGACATGTAGGGGGGGGCAATGATTGAATAGGATATAAGGGGAATATGGGAGTAAGGGATTATGTAGGCAGGGGAGAGGCAGGCGAGGTGTTAGGAGTGAGGTATGCGGAGGTAGGTAGGTAATGACAGGTCAGTGGTGACCACCACAACACTCTCATTAACTCTACAATACTCACTAACATATGCCTCGCCCACTCTTCACTCATAAAACATAATAAAATATGAGAAATAGGAATAGCTAATAACGGGGACAGTGAATATTACTATTCTACTCAAACACAGTTTATTATTAAGTCCTTGTACAATAATATATTTGGGAACAGGAGTACATTGGGGTTTAGATAAATGGGGTGGTACACATAAGCAGTGAGACAGGGAATACAATTAGCTTGGCGAAACAGAATATAACTTACAATGTAGTTCAGAGGGCAGTTCATCACAGGAACTAAGCCACAGGTCCCAAGACCTACACAGCACGAGTACTGCGCCAAGCCAGTACTCTGCCCAATGCCTCCAACAGTCTCCTCCAGAGACTTCAGCAGCCTTCTCCCGAGCCCTGCACCCCAGCAGCAGCTCCGCTCGAATCTCCTGATCATGCTCTTTCTTGGGCTTTTATGGTGGTCCAAGCACCCTCCACAACCACGTGTACGACCTGACGCCTAGGTCTGAGGCGTCAAGAACAAAAGACCTCAGACGTGGGCGTGGCTACAGACGTTTGCCAAGGCAAGGTGTGACCATATAATTGGTTAAATTAGGTCTCCCCAGAGACCTCACAAGCCCAGCTGGACTACATCACAACAGTGGCTTCATCAGTCCAGTACAAAGTAGAAATGGGTATACTAAAGAAACGTTTCGCCACACAGTGGCTTCATCAGTCCAGTACAAAGTAGAAATGGGTATACTGAAGAAACGTTTCGCCACACAATGGCTTCATCAGTCCAGTACAAAGTAGAAATGGGTATACTGAAGAAACGTTTCGCCACACAATGGCTTCATCAGTCCAGTACAAAGTAGAAATGGGTATACTGAAGAAACGTTTCGCCACACAGTGGCTTCATCAGTCCAGTACAAAGTAGAAATGGGTATACTGAAGAAACGTTTCGCCACACAGTGGCTTCATCAGTCCAGTACAAAGTATTGGACTGATGAAGCCACTGTGTGGCGAAACGTTTCTTCAATAAAGATTCCCATGTGTTGCATAAATGTCTCAATTCTTCAACTTGTCGGTCTTCCAAACCATTCATCACATCTACGTTTTCATTTCATCTTGGAACAAGTCACACTGTGACTTGTAATCCCCTCAAGGAAGGTTCCTTGATGTTGGTGAGGGGCTCTTGATTTAGGGAATTGGATCTGTGCTCCAGTTCCCCGAATTAAGCCTGAATGCCTTCCACATCCCCCCCCCCCTGGCGCTGTATAATCCTCCGGGTTTAGCGCTGCCCCCTGGATTATAATAATAATAATGTGACTTGTAATAACAAAAGGCACAATACCGTGACTGGAACGATACACAAATAACCCGCACATAAAAGAGAGAAACTTACGACGACGTTTCGGTCCGACTTGGACCATTGACTTTGTCAATGGTCCAAGTCGGACCGAAACGTCGTTGTAAGCTTCTCTCTTTTATGTGCGGGTTATTTGTGACTTGTAATACTTTTTACAAGTCAGTGTGACTTGTAACATTTTTTACAAGTCACAGTGTGACTTGTAAACGGTCCAAGTCGGACCGAAACGTCGTTTTAAGTTTCTCTCTAATATGTGAGGGATATTTGTGTATTGTTAAGTCACGGTATTGTGTTTTTTTCTTCTGTCTGCGTAGCTGAATGTTTTACCAGCTTAATTAAATACGCTGTAGATGTGCGTGAAAACTACAATGTAGATAGAGCGAAATTAAAACATAAAAAATAATCTTATTTCATCAATGTGCTTTAGTCATCATGACTCAGGAAGACGACTGTAAAGAACCCACGGAACGGGTAGGGGTTGAACCCATGGCGAGTGAGTTTTAACACTACCTACCTTAGTCTTTTGTATTAAGATGGATTGGAAACATTTTTTTTTAATTTTTTTTATTTAGATGTCAGCATATAACAAACACCCGTTTTTAAGGGGCACTTGTCCCATTTCTTGGGGGGAAAAACACCATCTTGCAGATGTTTGTGTATTCAGGTGAGCACGTAATCTTTACCCCTCTTTCCCAGAGGTTATTTCAGCGTGTTTCAGAGCCCTGGGTTACCCATCACCTGTTAGAATAGCGTTGCTTGCAGCTGTGAAATTTCTATAAATGTATTTCTATACGCCAGCGGTGCTTGTATGTTATATATCGGATTATAGTCTTTGTTTAATAGCTTTGAATATAGTGTGTGTGTGTGTGTGTGTGTGTGTGTGTGTGTGTGTGTGTGTGTGTGTGTGTGTGTGTCTATACTCACCTAATGTATGTGTGTGCTCACCTATTGTGTGTGTGTGTGTGTACACTCACCTAGTGTGTATGTGTACACTCACCTAGTGTGTGTGTGTACACTCACATAGTGTGTATGTGTACACTCACCTAGTGTGTGTGTGTACACTCACCTAGTGTGTATGTGTACACTCACCTAGTGTGTGTGTGTACACTCACCTAGTGCGTCTGTGTATGTATTTTATTTCTAATTATCACTTATTTAAATCTGTTGTGGTTGATCTCCAGTTCCTGGGTCATTGTCTTAACCTGCGGTCGAGTCTTGATTCCACTTCGTAGTACTTTAAATCCAGCTTTAGAAATTTATTTTCATTTCCTATAAATAAGTTATGATTTGTTCAAGTATCCCCTTAAGACGCAAATTAATGAGCGAGTTTGACCTCAAAATGTGTCTTACCTACCAAGTTAAACCATACAAGCGGCGGGATTGAACCCGCGGTCAGAGAGTCTCAAAACTCCAGACCGTCGCGTTAGCCACTGTAAAAACTTGCATTTGTGGTCACAGTGATGCCTATGCTAACCTTCCTATGGTGTAGAAATATACCTAGTTGGACCAGTCTTATTGTGGCTAGCTGGTCCAGTGGCTAACGCGACGGTCTGGAGTTTTGAGACTCTATGACCGCGGGTTCAAACCCCACCCGTGGTATGGTTTGTTTGCAATCGTGTCATTACGATTTCGTGAGTCATGTAAGTTATGTGATTCTACAACACACAAAATCCATTATGTTATTATATATTTGCTGGTTGAACCTTCAATGTCAAATAAATTCATCAATTATTATATCCAGACCTAATCCTCTTACTATTTTTTAAAAATAATTTTCACATCTCGGTCTTTTTAATATGTTCATAGCTATGCAATTTCTGTGGTCTCGTCCCCCCCCCCCCACATACACACAATTCTTTAACATGTGGGAGTGGGATATATAGAGCAAGGCACATGTAAGGTTAAATCCTGCCATTGTTTCTCTCGTGAGATATGCTGGGGGAGAGGAGGCAGCATGGGTCTGGTGTGGGGAGAGGAGGAGGCAGCATGGGTCTGGTGTGGGGAGAGGAGGAGGCAGCATGGGTCTGGTGTGGGGAGAGGAGGCAGCATGGGTCTGGTGTGGGGAGAGGAGGAGGCAGCATGGGTCTGGTGTGGGGAGAGGAGGCAGCATGGGTCTGGTGTGGGGAGAGGAGGCAGCATGGGTCTGGTGTGGGGAGAGGAGGCAGCATGGGTCTGGTGTGAGGAGAGGAGGAGGCAGCATGGGTCTGGTGTGGGGAGAGGAGGCAGCATGGGTCTGGTGTGAGGAGAGGAGGAGGCAGCATGGGTCTGGTGTGGGGAGAGGAGGAGGCAGCATGGGTCTGGTGTGGGGAGAGGAGGCAGCATGGGTCTGGTGTGGGGAGAGGAGGCAGCATGGGTCTGGTGTGGGGAGAGGAGGAGGCAGCATGGGTCTGGTGTGGGGAGAGGAGGAGGCAGCATGGGTCTGGTGTGGGGAGAGGAGGCAGCATGGGTCTGGTGTGTGGAGAGGAGGAGGCAGCATGGGTCTGGTGTGGGGAGAGGAGGCAGCAGCATGGGTCTGGTGTGGGGAGAGGAGGCAGCAGCATGGGTCTGGTGTGGGGAAAGGAGGAGGCATCATGGGTCTGGTGTGGGGAGAGGAGGATGCAGCATGGATCTGGTGTGGGGAGAGGAGGAGGCAGCATGGGTCTGGTGTGGGGAGAGGAGGCATCATGGGTCTGGTGTGGGGAGAGGAGGAGGCATCATGGGTCTGGTGTGGGGAGAGGAGGAGGCATCATGGATCTGGTGTGGGGAGAGGAGGAGGCAGCATGGGTCTGGTGTGGGGAGAGGAGGAGGCAGCATGGGTCTGGTGTGGGGAGAGGAGGAGGCATCATGGATCTGGTGTGGGGAGAGGAGGAGGCAGCATGGGTCTGGTGTGGGGAGAGGAGGGGGCAGCATGGGTCTGGTGTGGGGAGAGGAGGAGGCAGCAGGGGTCTGGTGTGGGGAGAGGAGGAGGCAGCATGGGTCTGGTGTGGGGAGAGGAGGCAGCATGGGTCTGGTGTGTGGAGAGGAGGAGGCAGCATGGGTCTGGTGTGGGGAGAGGAGGCAGCAGCATGGGTCTGGTGTGGGGAGAGGAGGCAGCAGCATGGGTCTGGTGTGGGGAAAGGAGGAGGCATCATGGGTCTGGTGTGGGGAGAGGAGGATGCAGCATGGATCTGGTGTGGGGAGAGGAGGAGGCAGCATGGGTCTGGTGTGGGGAGAGGAGGCATCATGGGTCTGGTGTGGGGAGAGGAGGAGGCATCATGGGTCTGGTGTGGGGAGAGGAGGAGGCATCATGGATCTGGTGTGGGGAGAGGAGGAGGCAGCATGGGTCTGGTGTGGGGAGAGGAGGAGGCAGCATGGGTCTGGTGTGGGGAGAGGAGGAGGCAGCATGGATCTGGTGTGGGGAGAGGAGGAGGCAGCATGGGTCTGGTGTGGGGAGAGGAGGCGGCATCATTGCTCTTGTGTGGTGAGAGGAGGAGGCAGCAGGGGTCTGGTGTGGGGAGAGGAGGAGGCATCATGGATCTGGTGTGGGGAGAGGAGGAGGCAGCATGGGTCTGGTGTGGGGAGAGGAGGAGGCATCATGGATCTGGTGTGGGGAGAGGAGGAGGCAGCATGGGTCTGGTGTGGGGAGAGGAGGAGGCATCATGGATCTGGTGTGGGGAGAGGAGGAGGCAGCATGGGTCTGGTGTAATTTTTTATTTCCAGGTTATATCTCGTCGATGTACGAGTTATTTGTGTTTGTGACTGATGATGGATAAGGGGTAGCATTGAGATGTAACCAGGACCCACAATGACACATGTAAGCGGAACTCACAGTGATAAACACAGATGTAAGCAGAACCCACAATGACAAACACTGCTGTAAACAGAACCCACAACATAAAACACCGATGTAAACAGAACCCACAGTAACAGGTGCAAACAAAACCCACAGTGACAAAGAAAATTAATGTAATCGGTGTTTTCCGGTCCCAGGCTTGCAGTGGAGTGGGGTTGTTTGGTGGAGAACTGGAGGTGGAGGAGGGGAAGGGGAAAGGGTGAGAGTGAAGGGGAAAGTGAGATGAGGGGAGGTAAGGGGACCCCAGCCAACAAGTAACGAGTTTAAAAGCTCTCAAGATTCCTCCTTGACAAAATTACTTAGGAAAGATCCAACCTTACCTGACTCTACAAGTTTGTCTCGGCTTTTAGTGAGAGTCGAGACTGTCTTGTTTTAGTGACAGCGATAACTGGCTTTAAGTGATTTGGTAAAGGAAGGGGCAGTAACGCAATACCTTTTTAATAGCTAAGAAAGATAAATAATTTTTTTGTTATCTTGGGTGATGTCACTAGTGGGGTCCCACAAGTATAAGTACTCACAGTAATGTTACTAGTATAAGTGTTCACATTGCTGATGTCACTAGTGGAGGTCCCACTACTGTAAGTGTTCACATTGATGATGTCACTAGTGGGGGTCCCACTAGTATAAGTGTTCACATTGTTGATGTCAGTAGTGGGGTTCCACAAGTATAAGTGCTCACACTGATGTCACTAGTGGGGTCCCACAAGTGTAAGTGCTTACACTGATGTCACTAGTGGGGTCCCACAAGTATAAGTGCTCACACTGATGTCACTAGTGGGGTCCCACAAGTATAAGTGCTCACACTGATGTCACTAGTGGGGTCCCACAAATGTAAGTGCTTACACTGATGTCACTGGTGGGGTCCCACAAGTATAAGTGCTCACACTGATGTCACTAGTGGGGTCCCACAAGTATGTGCTCACACTGATATCACTAGTGGGGTCCCACAAGTGTAAATGCTCACACTGATATCACTAGTGGGGTCCCACAAGTACTAGCCCCATCACTGTTATGGTCCCACAAGGCCCAGTCATTGCCCACACATCATTAATACAGTTCTACAGTGCCAGTTATGGTCCTGTGAGGTCACTGGTAAGGTCCTACAATGACCCAGTTTTTATCTATATAAATAAACAGAATAAATCATTTATGTCATGAACGTATCCGGCGACGATACAAAAAATCACATACGTAGAGGAGCATCAATCCTGTATAATTTAACAAGAGGATTTAAATAAATTTAACATAGCAAAAAAATGAGAGTGAATTCAATTTTGATAATATCTCGGGGGATGATTTTTTTTAGGATTTTTTTTAAAACCACATGAGTCGTTTTTCATCAAGGGGGGACGGGGGGGGCGGGGGCGGGGGCGGGGGGAGAGGTGGTTAACCGAAAGAAAATATATTCAATATCACTTATTAATTTTTTTAAATATCTGATTAAATTTTTTTTTCAGCTTTTGTAAATACGTATGTCAATATACCAGCGATAAAAACCTATTGCTTTACTTTCTAATTTAAAAATTATTATTATTATTATTTTAATATTATTACTGGTTGTATTATCATTACTTTTATTACCAATTGTTTCGTTAATATTATTTTTTTTATTAATATATATATATATATATATATATATATATATATATATATATATATATATATATATTAATGATAATTAATATTATTATTATCAGTTTTGGCCCGCCTCATGGTGAGCGAAAATCACATGACGCTCTAACGCGCAGGACCACTAAATCCTACAAGAATCACGCAACCACCAGAGCTAGGTGTTTTACCGTGATCCGAGGACATATGATGGTGTGCGTGCCTCTGAGCTAATTTCATTCTACTCCCTGTATACCAAACGGGCACCAAACAAGGAGCAGAATGAAATTAGCTCTGAGGCACCCACACCATATATATATATATATATATATATATATATATATATATATATATATATATATATATATATATATATATATATATATATATATATATATCTTCACTGTTCACTCTGATGTTACATTCCCACCGGGTAATGAGGTTATTGACTATAATGAACACCTAGGGGTCACGTATCACCTGCCCTGTGTAGTGTAGAGGAGGGGTATATGGGGGGGAGGGGCAAGTTTACTTTTCGAAAGCGAATTATTATTTTCGTTTGTTTTGTTGACAGAAGGATCAGATAAAAAAAATTCCTGCATTGTCCGTGCCGAAAAAAATCAGTGGGGGGAGTGACCGCCGGTCTATTATGACTGGAAAGGTCACTAGTGCTAACACTGCGCTGTTACTTAAACTTTGTGTATATTCTGGTGAGTATATCTCAATTTGTATATATATTCTGGTGAGTATATCTCACCAGAATATATCTCTGGTGAATATATCTCACTTTGTGAGATATATTCTGGTGAATATATCTCACTTTGTATATATATATTCTGATGAGTATATCTCACTTTGTATATATTCTGGTGAGTATATCTCACTTTATATATATTCTGGTGAGTTTATCTTACTCAACATATTATATATATATATATATATATATATATATATATATATATATATATATATATATATATATATATATATATATATATATATATATATATATATATATATATATATATAATATGTGATATATTTTTCTTGTGTGTACACTGAGAGCAGTATTCTTATACACACGGAGGGTTGTATATCTCAGTTTATATACACTTATACTTTATTTTCATCGCCATACACTCGTATTTTGAATTAATCCATATAGTGAGTAGCAAAAATTTGGTTATCTGCTGGTAGAAGGTTCATATGCAAACTTGATGACCTGTGTGTGGTCAGTTAAGGTCGTAGCCAAGAAAACATCCAGTACATTTTAAACTTTATTAGAGATGTTTGTATCTCTCGAGTCTGTCATTCCCCTCATCTCTAGGCAGCTATTGTCTTTCTTACATCTGTGTGTGTGTGTGTGTGTGTGTGTGTGTGTGTGTGTGTGTGTGTGTGTGTGTGTGTGTGTGTGTGTGTGTGTGTGTGTGTGTGTGTGTGTGTGTCCTCACCTATTTGTGCTAACCTATTTATACTTTCAGGGGTCGATTCACAGCTCCTGGCCCCGCCTCTTCGCTGGTCTCTAATAGGTTCACTCCCTGCTCCTTTGCTTTACCGTACTTCTTCTTAAATCTATATATATGTATGTGTGTGTGTGTGTGTGTGTGTGTGTGTGTGTGTGTGTGTGTGTGTATGTGTATGTGTGTGTGTGTGTGTGTGTGTGTGTGTGTGTGTGTATGTGTATGTGTATGTGTGTGTGTGTGTGTGTGTGTGTGTGTGTGTGTGTGTGTGTGTGTGTGTGTGTAGTTGAATCAGCTGCTTACTCTGTCTTTTGCGCGTGTTTACGCTTTTGTGTTTTTCCTCTGTTTGTCCAATAATAAGTATATTGCCTCTTTTGTTTTTATTCTTTCCACATAACATCTTAGATCGGGAGAGAAAGGAACATCTCGCTCTACAGCTGTTACTTACGTCACCTCTTTCACTTCACCAATCCCTCTCTAATGCACTAGTGAAAGTGAAAGTCAGAGCACGCCAAAGAGAGCGAGAGAAAGAGAGTAAGATAAGATGGGAAGAGAGGAATGAATTATGGGATTTACATACTGCTGGATCTCAATGGTTATTCAGTTCTGAAGACAAAAATATAAATGAAAGTAGAAGACTCCAGCACGTCTCACAGGATGTGTCAGAGACGCCATGACACACGCACAAACCATAGCTTAAAAGAGTAAATAATTCTCCGCCAGTGAACAGTTCATAAAATTGCAGGCGTTAAAACTTTTACGTTAAATGTCACCAAAAACTCTGCTAACACTTAAGTTGTTTGTAAGTTAAATCTAAATTAAAAAAAGTAAATACGAGAGCAGACTTGAAAAATACTCATATCTGCCCTACACGAAGAGCAACTTACATTGCATACACAGAGGACCAACATACATAGCATATACAGAAGAGCAGCATACACAGCAGCCTTTGGGGGTAGCAGTGTGTCCAGTGTCCTCAAGTGACAGAATATTACTACCTTAGTTATGATGTCCTTACAAGGATGAGGACCAAACATCA
>NC_091335.1:9688071-9693071 GCF_038502225.1 Cherax quadricarinatus | reverse complement strand
CACCATCAGAACGGCACCATTCCTAACCAACGTTTATACTGCAGGCACTGTGCTTCCCACGGTCAGAACGGCACCATTCCTAACCAACGTTCATACTGCAGGCACTGTGCTTCCCACCGTCAGAACGGCACCATTCTTAACCAACGTTCATACTGCAGGCACTGTGCTTCCCACCGTCAGAATGGCACCATTCCTAACCAACGTTCATACTGCAGCCACTGTGCTTCCCACCGTCAGAACGGCACCATTCTTAACCAACGTTCATACTGCAGGCACTGTGCTTCCCTCCGTCAGAACGGCACCATTCCTAACCAACGTTCATACTGCAGGCACTCTGCTTCCCACCGTCAGATCGGCACCATTCCTAACCAACGTTCATACTGCAGGCACTGTGCTTCCCACCGTCAGAACGGCACCATTCCTAACCAGCGTTCATACTGTAGGCACTGTGCTTCCCACCGTCAGAGCGGCACCATTCCTAACCAACCTTCATACTTCAGGCACTGTGCCATAATGTCACTGTAAGCCTCATCAAAGGATAAACGGAATTCCAAGATCCTAAGTAACCTACCACAGTCCATATGCCGCTAATGTTATCCGGTGTGTGTGTGTACTCACCTAGTTGTACTCACCTAGTTGAGGTTGCGGGGGTCTAGTCCGAGCTCCTGGCCCCGCCTCTTTACTGATCGCTACTAGGTCACTCTCCCTGAGCCGTGAGCTTCATCATACCTCTGCTTAAAGCTATGTATGGATCCTGCCTCCACTACATCGCTTCCCAAACTATTCCACTTACTGACTACTCTGTGGCTGAAGAAATACTTCCTAACATCCCTGTGATTCGTCTGCGTCTTCAACTTCCAACTGTGTCCCCTTGTTACTGTGTCCAATCTCTGGAACATCCTGTCTTTGTCCGCCTTGTCAATTCCTCTCAGTATTTTGTATGTCGTTATCATGACCCCCTATCTCTCCTGTCCTCCAGTGTCGTCAGGTTGATTTCCTTTAACCTCTCCTCGTAGGACATACCTCTTAGCTCTGGAACTAGTCTTGTTACAAACCTTTGCACTTTCTCTAGTTTCTTTACGTGCTTGGCTAGGTGTGGGTTCCAAACTGGTGCCGCATACTCCAATATGGGCCTAACGTACACGGTGTGTACGTGTGTGTGTGTGTGTGTGTGTGTGTGTGTGTGTGTGTGTGTGTGTGTGTGTGTGTGTGTGTGTGTGTACACGTGTGTGTACTCACCTATTTGTGGTTGCAGGGGTCGATGCTCAGCTCCTGGCCCCGCCTCTTCATTGACTGCTACTGGGTCCTCTCTCTCCCTGCTCCATGAGCTTTATCATACCTCGTCTTAAATCTTTGTATGGTTCCTGCTTCCACTGCATCACTTACCAGACTATTCCACTTCCTAACAGCTCTATGGCTGAAGAAGTACTTCCTAACATCCCTTTGACTCATCTGGGACTTCAACTTCCAGTTGTGACCCCTTGTTTCTGTGTCCCCTCTCTGGAACATCCTATCTCTGTCCACCTTATCTATCCCACTCAGTATTTTGTGTCATTATCATGTCTTCCCTGACCCTCCTGTCCTCTAGTGTCGTCAGGCCGATTTCCCTTAACCTTTCTTCGTAGGACATTCCTCTTATCTCTGGAACTAGTCTTGGTGCAAACTTTTGCACTTTCTATAATTTCTTGACGTGGTTGACCAGGTGTGAGTTCCAAACTGGTGCTGCATACTCTAGTATGGGCCTGACGTACACGGTGTACAGAGTCTTCAACGATTCCTTACTAAGGTATCGGAACGCTATTCTCAGGTTTGCCAGGCCCCCGTATGCTGCAGCAGTTATCTGGTTGATGTGTGCTTCCGGAGAAGTACTCGGTATTATATTCACTCCAAGATCTTTCTCCTTGAGTGAGGTTTGCGGTCTTTGGCCACCTATCTTATACACTGTCTGCGGTCTTCTTTGCCCTTCCCCGATCTTTATGACTTTGCATTTGGCGGGGTTAAATTCTAGGAGCCAGTTGCTTGACCACGCATCCAGCCTCTCCAGGTCTCTTTGTAGTCCTGCCTGATCCGCATCTGACTTCATTCTCCTCATTAACTTCACATCATCTGCAAACAGGGACACTTCTGATTCTATCCCCTCCGTCATGTCATTCACATATGCGTGTGTGTGTATCTGTGTGTGTGTGTGTGTGTGTGTGTGTTGCAGAAGATAATAAGTAAGCAAGTCGCAACATCGACAGAATACCCTGACACGGTGTGATGTACATAAATAATTCTCACGATACTGAGACATTACTGCAGGAAAGCCACAGGTGGAGCTCAGGTCGTTAGGTCAAGTTACTCAACAAAGCTCTACACTGAGCAAACATAACTTGGTAAAGCTCTACACAGAACGAAACGTTGTCTCAGTATAAGCTTTCTCTCCACCCTGTCTTTTTTAATTTCGTGTAACCCTCCCCCCCACACACTTTTATGGCGTTATGCTTGCTTGGACTAGACTAACATGTGTCTGGTAGCCTCGGTACTACAGTCATTTGTTTGGTATCATCCATGAGTCTTACTACAGTCATTTGTTTAGTATCTTCCATAAGTCTTACTACAGTCATTTGTTTGGTATCTTCCATAAGTTTTACTACAGTCATTTGTTTGGTATCTTCCATAAGTCTTACTACAGTCATTTGTTTGGTATCTTCCATAAGTCTTACTAAGTATCTTTAGTCTACAGTCATTTGTTTGGTATCTTCCATAAGTCTTACTGCAGTCATTTGTTTGGTATCTTCCATAAGTCTTACTGCAGTCATTTGTTTGGTATCTTCCATAAGTCTTACTACAGTCATTTGTTTGGTATCTTCCATAAGTCTTACTACAGTCATTTGTTTGGTATCTTCCATAATACTGCAGTCATTTGTTTAGTATCTTCCATAAGTCTTACTACAGTTAACTGCAGTCATTTGTTTGGTATCTTCCTTAAGTCTTACTGCAGTCATTTGTTTGGTATCTTCCAGAAGTCTTACTACAGTCATTTGTTTGGTATCTTCCATAAGTCTTACTACAGTCATTTGTTTGGTATCTTCCATAAGTCTTACTGCAGTCATTTGTTTGGTATCTTCCTTAAGTCTTACTGCAGTCATTTGTTTGGTATCTTCCATAAGTCTTACTACAGTCATTTGTTTGGTATCTTCCTTAAGTCTTACTGCAGTCATTTGTTTGGTATCTTCCATAAGTCTTGCTACAGTCATTTGTTTGGTATCTTCCATAAGTCTTACTACAGTCATTTGTTTGGTATCTTCCATAAGTCTTACTGCAGTCATTTGTTTAGTATCTTCCATAAGTCTTACTACAGTCATTTGTTTGGTATCTTCCATAAGTCTTACTGCAGTCATTTGTTTGGTATCTTCCTTAAGTCTTACTGCAGTCATTTGTTTGGTATCTTCCTTAAGTCTTACTACAGTCATTTGTTTGGTATCTTCCATAAGTCTTACTACAGTCATTTGTTTGGTATCTTCCATAAGTCTTACTACAGTCATTTGTTTGGTATCTTCCATAAGTCTTACTACAGTCATTTGTTTGGTATCTTCCATAAGTCTTACTACAGTCATTTGTTTGGTATCTTCCATAAGTCTTACTACAGTCATTTGTTTGGTATCTTCCATAAGTCTTACTACAGTCATTTGTTTGGTATCTTCCATAAGTCTTACTACAGTCATTTGTTTGGTATCTTCCATAAGTCTTACTACAGTCATTTGTTTGGTATCTTCCATAAGTCTTACTGCAGTCATTTGTTTGGTATCTTCCATAAGTCTTACTGCAGTCATTTGTTTGGTATCTTCCTTAAGTCTTACTACAGTCATTTGTTTGGTGTCTTCCATAAGTCTTACTACAGTCATTTGTTTGGTATCTTCCATAAGTCTTACTGCAGTCATTTGTTTGGTATCTTCCATAAGTCTTACTGCAGTCATTTGTTTGGTATCTTCCATAAGT
Organism: Cherax quadricarinatus; assembly: GCF_038502225.1. Lineage (NCBI taxonomy): Eukaryota > Metazoa > Arthropoda > Malacostraca > Decapoda > Parastacidae > Cherax > Cherax quadricarinatus. The sequence goes on along the minus strand of NC_091335.1, from coordinate 9,689,090 downwards.
CTTACTACAGTCATTTGTTTGGTATCTTCCATAAGTCTTACTACAGTCACCACTTTTGCAGGATCCTTCATAACTGCTTGTCTGTCAACACTGACTCCCTCAAGGAAGGTTCCTTGATGTTGGTGAGGGGCTCTTGATTTAGGAAACTGGATCTGTGCTCCAGTTCCCCGAATTAAGCCTGAATGCCTTCCACATCCCCCCCCCAGGCGCTGTATAATCCTCCGGGTTTAGCGCTTCCCCTTGATTATAATAATAATAATGTCAACACTGACACTCAGTAATCTCTGCTCTCCTGATAGGCAATTCAATTACATTACAAATAGGTTGAGTCCAAGAACTGACACCTGGGGGAGTTCACGGCTGACCTTTTCTTACCCCAAGGATCCAGCTGGATAGTTGGCTACGATGTTGAAGGAAAAGAAGTAGGTTGCAGAAAAAACTTGCATTGGGAGAACGTTTCGCTCTCTCTAGAGGTCTTAACAGAGCAAAACGCAGAGACTGTCACTCTATTTGTATCAGTGTTTTTTGTGCATGTAAATAATAACAAAAGAGCATTTTTCCTCTCCGAACCTCATCTCACAAAAAATTTGGAAACTGCAGAATTGCATTTAGACAGAAAATCAATACAAACTTGGTCACATCACCTGTACCTGGCCTGCCAGTGGAGCCTATTGTTAGTTTGCAAACACTGTTGTTTGATTTAGTGTTTCCTTGTTTGCTATCGTTTAACCATCCAGGTGTAGTGTTTTGCTAAACTGTAAACATAACAGAGCTCTACTGTTTCTGCTTACAGTAAGCCCATTTTCTTTCTTTACCATTGAATTTACACTACAAAGACCCGTTATTCTGCCTCAGCTTACTTTAACGCCCGTTTAGCCAGGCTTTGGCTCGTATGAAGGCTTGCGTGCGGCCGGAAAGGGGTCGAACTCCCTTAAAAATCAAACTTTTTTAAAACATTCTTTTACAGATGGATAAATCATTTTTTTTTCATTGTCAGTGATATAAAATTTTCATTAATG
>NC_091335.1:9638071-9685571 GCF_038502225.1 Cherax quadricarinatus | reverse complement strand
GGAGATAAAACTAGAAGGAAACGGACGGACGGACTGCAGGTTGCTAGATGGCAGGGAGGCCTTGTCTCTGTATTATCCTAATATTATGTTTACTGACACCTCTCTCTCTCTCTCTCTCTCTCTCTCTCTCTCTCTCTCATTCTCACTCTCACACACACTCTCTCTCTCTCTCTCTCTCTCTCTCTCTCTCTCTCTCTCTCTCTCTCTCTCTGCTTCCTTGTATCTCTGTTGTCTCTCATTCCCTCTACACCTTTTTTCATCATTGCATTCCTTTGAGTTTCTTACTCTTCCTACGTACTGTCCACCCTTCTCTCTCCATCTACATCACCAGTTCCCTTCCTCTCTTCCTCTCCCTCTCCCTCTTCCTCTCCCTCTTTATCCCCCTTTCCCTCTCCCTCTTCATCTCCCTTTCCCTCTCCTTCTCCCTCTCCCTCTTCCTCTCCTCCCTCATCCTTTCCCTCTTCCTCTCCCTTTCCCTCTCCCTCTCCCTAGCCCTCTCCTCCCTCTCCCTTTCCCTCTCCCTCTCCATCTCCCTTTCCCTCTCCCTCTTCATCTCCCTTTCCCTCTCCTTCTTCCTCTTCTCCCTTTCCCTTTCCCTCTCCCTCTCCCTCTCCCTCTCCCTCTCCCTCTCCCTCTCTCCCTCTGCTCCCTGACTAACAATAAGTGGCTGCTCCACTTATTCTATTCGAATAATCTCTCAGTTCATATCCAAATTATGATTTTCCCGCTCATCCCTTCACGTCTGTCCCTTCCTATCTCTCCCTCTCTCTCTATCTCTCCCTCTCTCCCTGTACACCCATCCCTCCCCCCTCCCCTTCATGGTTCTCGTGACGTCATAGGCGCAGTTTGCATAAATATATCCTAGTGGGAAAAAATGATCTTGAAATATCTGTCTGGTTCACTGTATTGGGTGTGTGTGAGAAGCGCTAAACCCGTGTGAGTCACTGGTGCAGGGCTCGATCCTCCGGTTAAAGCGTGAGACACGCGCAAACAACAACGTTACTAACGAAAACAAAGATATTAGTAATGAAAAAGCTAAAACATTACGAATAAAACAAAAAAAATAATAAAAATATTAGAAACAAAAAAATATTAACAAAAAATAAGAATATTACTAACAAAAACATTACTAACAAAAACAAAACATTACTAATAATAGCAAAAACAGAAATAAAAACACAGATTTTGCTGATTGTATATGATAATAATAATAATAATAATAATAATAATAATAATAATAATAATAATAATAATATGAGCAAGGCCACCGAGAATGGTGCAGACGGTAGGAGTAAAACCTGGATTTATCCTAATGCAGGAACATCAGGTAGATAATAGCAGAATATCACGCTAAAATTATAATATATCTGTTGACAAATAACCGACAAATATCACACTAGAACTACTGTTGTTTTTCGGCATATAAGGCGCGCTTTTTCCCCCCTACAAAAAGTTTTGGAAAATCAGTCTGCGTCTTATATGCTGAAGGTCAGAGTCAAGGGTTGTTTGGTGCGTCTTATATTGTGGTGCGTCTTATATTCTGATGCGTCTTATATTCTGGTGCATCTAATATTCTGGTGCGTCTTATATTCTGGTGCGTCTTATATTCTGGTGCGTCTTATATTCTGGTGCGTCTTATATTGTGGTGCATCTTATATATCTTATATTCTGATGCGTCTTATATTCTCGTGCGTCTTATATGTCCTACATTCTTGTGCGTCTTATATTATGGTGCGTCTTATATTCTGGTGCGTCTTATATGTCATATTCTGGTGCGTCTTATATTCTCGTGCGTCTTATATGCTTTATATTCTCGTGCGTCTTATATTCTGGTGCGTCTTATATGCCGGAAAATACGGCATATAAGACATAATCTGTATAATATTACAAGGTATTCCCCATGAGAATTATAATATCGTCTTGTTTGGTGAAGCAATCGTTTACGAATACGTTGATATGTTATGACCATAAATGTAACAGTAAATAGTAGAAATAATCTGGTTATGAGGAGAGATTATATGTAACTGGTGTGACTGGCAGTCATGGTATGTGTGACTGGCAGTCATGGTATGTGTGACTGGCAGTTATGGTATGTGTGACTGGCAGTCATGGTATGTGTGACTGGCAGTCATGGTATGTGTGACTGGCAGTCATGGTATGTGTGACTGGCAGTCATGGTATGTGTGACTGGCAGTTATGGTATGTGTGACTGGCAATCATGGTATGTGTGACTGGCAGTCATGGTATGTGTGACTGGCAGTTATGGTATGTGTGACTGGCAGTCATGGTATGTGTGACTGGCAGTCATGGTATGTGTGACTGGCAGTCATGGTATGTGTGACTGGCAGTCATGGTATGTGTGACTGGCAGTCATGGTATGTGTGACTGGCAGTCATGGTATGTGTGACTGGCAGTCATGGTATGTGTGACTGGCAGTCATGGTATGTGTGACTGGCAGTTATGGTATGTGTGACTGGCAGTCATGGTATGTGTGACTGGCAGTCATGGTATGTGTGACTGGCAGTCATGGTATGTGTGACTGGCAGTCATGGTATATGTGACTGGCAATCATGGTATGTGTGCCTGGCAATCATGGTATGTGTGACTGGCAGTTATGGTATGTGTGACTGGCAGTAATGATATGTGTGACTGGCAGTCATGGTATGTGTGACTGGCAGTCATGATATGTGTGACTGGCAGTTATGGTATGTGTGACTGGCAGTCATGGTATGTGTGACTGGCAGTCATGGTATGTGTGACTGGCAGTCATGGTATGTGTGACTGGCAGTCATGGTATGTGTGACTGGCAGTCATGGTATGTGTGACTGGCAGTCATGGTATGTGTGACTGGCAGTTATGGTATGTGTGACTGGCAGTCATGGTATGTGTGACTGGCAGTTATGGTATGTGTGACTGGCAGTCATGGTATGTGTGACTGGCAGTCATGGTATGTGTGACTGGCAGTCATGGTATGTGTGACTGGCAGTCATGGTATGTGTGACTGGCAGTCATGGTATGTGTGACTGGCAGTCATGGTATGTGTGACTGGCAGTTATGGTATGTGTGACTGGCAGTTATGGTATGTGTGACTGGCAGTCATGGTATGTGTGACCGGCAGTCATGGTATGTGTGACTGGCAGTTATGGTATGTGTGACTGGCAGTCATGGTATGTGTGACTGGCTGCTACACTGGGACTTCCCCGGCGATACTGGTCCTTCACAGAAATAGTTCAGGGTCACATCATGTGACGTGATGGTACATTTTTCAACCCTCGTCACAAACTGATGATCTGCACATACTGTCGAAGTATGATCAGATCAGTTCATACATTCACACACTTCAGAATGCAGACAAACGTATACATACACTTGCATACACTCACGTACATATGCACTTATAGAAAGCGGAACAGCTTAGAGGTAGAAATGGTAGAGGCAGGTTACTTACATAGCTTTAAGAGTAGATACGACAGGATTCATCAAGCAAGAAGGGAGAGAATACATAGCAAGCGGCAAGTTAACAGACAGGGGGCTAGGAGCTATGAATCGACCCCTTCATATACAGCTAGGTGAGTACACACAAACACACACACAAACAAACACACAAACAAACACACACATACACACAAACAAAACACACACACACACACACACACACACACACACAAACACACACACACACACACACACACACACACACACACACACACACACACACACACACACACACACACACGCGCGCGCGCGCGCGCGCGTAGTATTGCCAGCAAGAAGCATCGAGGCTCAATCCTCGTCAATCACAAGATCAGTAATTGATTTTCTCCGAGTCCCGGCGAGTACCAGTTAGGTTGATTATCTACCTGGAAAGTGTTCCCAGGTGGTCAACGCCCCCGCAGTCCAGTCCCAGACCAAGCCTCCTGATCAGCCAGATTGTTGGTGCTAATTGTCTGAAATCCAACCTGTTGATCTCTCTCTCTCTCTCTCTCTCTCTCTCCCGATGACTGCAGTAAAAATAAATATTACCAACATTCCCTAAGTTGATCAGTCCCTTCCATCGTTGCAACGAACAGTCGTTGCAACAGTTACAGAGGCGGACAAAACCCACCAACATTCCCTAAGTTGATCAGTCCCTGCCATCGTTGTAGCAATCACCGAGGCGGACCCAAGACGAGCCAGACAATCAAAACACAATCGAGGGGCCATTACTCGCTAATGGTGTTTTATTTGTTTGCAGAAAAACATGGAAATTCCTCCTGAAGCGAGTGTTCAGACGGTGGCATATAAACTGTGACGTCTGCACACTCCTGGCAAGACAGATATGGAATGAATGATGGTGAAAGTGTTTTTCTCTTTCTTGGGGGTCACCGTATCTTAGAGGGAGACTGAAAATGTGGTAAAAGAGAGAGAGAGAGAGAGAAATCTAAAAATTAAAAATTCGTGCTGACTAGAACCCGACAAACCCACCAACCCACCAACCCAGTAACCCACCGACCCACCAACCCAGTAACCCACCGACCCACCAACCCACCAACCCAGTAACCCATCGACCCACCATCCTCCCACCTTCTAACCTGACCTACAAGACTCCCGCACCATTAAATGCCGCAGTAAAATATTCAATCCACAGTATGGAGACGCTAGACATGAGAGGAAGAAAGAGGAAGAAGATAGATGAACGTGAATAAATAGTGAGGTGAAGGACCGGAATAGTGGAGAAAGGGGAAAGGGGAAGATAGAGAGGGGAAACGCAGGGAGAGAGAGAAGATTGAGAGAGATAGCGGAGAAAAATGATGGAGAGGAAGAGAGATTTCATATTCCTGGTATTTTAGTTAATGACAATCGTGTAGTCGACAGGCTTTAAACCTTAAAAAAAAACACCAGCCATGAAGTCTCAACGATCCTTGCGTAGTCGATAGGTTTTAAATCCCATTAACAACCACCAACCATGCAACCTTAATGACCCTCATGTAACAGATAGATTTAAACCCCATTAACAACCACCCTGCATACATCGGTATCCCCAGTCTTGTCCCCTGAAGACTAGGGACATACGTCGGTATCCCCAGTCTTGTCCCCTGAAGACTAGGGACATACGTCGGTATCCCCAGTCTTGTCCCCTGAAGACTAGGGACATACGTCGGTATCCCCAGTCTTGTCCTCTGAAGACTAGGGACATACGTCGGTATCCCCAGTCTTGTCCCCTGAAGACTAGGGACATACGTCGGTATCCCCAGTCTTGTCCCCTGAAGACTAGGGACATGCGTCGGTATCCCCAGTCTTGTCCCCTGAAGACTAGGGACATACGTCTGTATCCCCAGTCTTGTCCCCTGAAGACTAGGGACATACTTCGGTATCCCCAGTCTTGTCCCCTGAAGACTAGGGACATACGTCGGTATCCCCAGTCTTATCCCCTGAAGACTAGGGACACGTCGGTATCCCCAGTCTTGTCCCCTGAAGACTAGGGACATACGTCGGTATCCCCAGTTTTGTCCCCTGAAGACTAGGGACATACGTCGGTATCCCCAGTCTTGTCCCCTGAAGACTAGGGACATACGTCGGTATCCCCAGTCTTGTCCCCTGAAGACTAGGGACAGGCTACCAGGATATAACATGAGTGAGATGACAAGGGGACATAATCTGACATCTAAAAATATAACTCATATGGGTCTTGTGTTGCAAATGGCAGCCGTGACGTCACTACAACGCCAGAGATGTCACTGTATATTGGATGAGATGTGTGATCGATACTGACCTGAGGAGCATGTCACACTGGTACTCACATGAGGAGCATGTCACACTGGTACTCACATGAGGAGCATGTATCACTGGTACTGACCTGAGGAGCATGTCTCACTGGTACTACCTGAGGAGCATGTCACACTCGTACTGACCTGAGGAGCATGTCACACTGGTACTGACCTGAGGAGCATGTCACACTGGTACTGACCTGAGGAGCATGTCACACTGGTACTACCTGAGGAGCATGTCACACTCGTACTGACCTGAGGAGCATGTCACACTCGTACTGACCTGAGGAGCATGTCACACTGGTACTGACCTGAGGAGCATGTCACACTGGTACTGACCTGAGGAGCATGTCACACTGGTACTCACATGAGGAGCATGTTACACTGGTACTGACCTGAGGAGCATGTCACACTGGTACTGACCTGAGGAGCATGTCACACTCGTACTGACCTGAGGAGCATGCCACACTGGTACTACCTGAGGAGCATGTCACACTGGTACTGACCTGAGGAGCATGTCACATTGGTACTGACCTGAGGAGCATGTCTCACTGGTACTGACCTGAGGAGCATGTCACAGTCGTATTGGCCTGTGGAGCATGTCTCACTGGTACTGACCTGAGGAGCATGTCACAATCGTATTGGCCTGTGGAGCATGTCTCACTGGTACTGACCTGAGGAGCATGTCTCACTGGTACTGGACTGAGGAGCATGTCACACTGGTACTACCTGAGGAGCATGTCACACTGGTACTACCTGAGGAGCATGTCACACTGGTACTGACCTGAGGAGCATGTCACACTGGTACTGACCTGAGGAGCATGTCACACTGGTACTGACTTGAGGAGCATGTCACACTGGTATTGACCTGAGGAGCATGTCACACTGGTACTACCTGAGGAGCATGTCACACTGGTACTACCTGAGGAGCATGTCACACTGGTATTGACCTGAGGAGCATGTCACACTGGTACTGACTTGAGGAGCATGTCACACTGGTATTGACTTGAGGAGCATGTCACACTGGTATTGACCTGAGGAGCATGTCACACTGGTACTGACCTGAGGCGCATGTCACACTGGTACTGACATGAGGCGCATGTCACACTGGTACTGACATGAGGCGCATGTCACACTGGTACTGACATGAGGCGCATGTCACACTGGTACTGACATGAGGCGCATGTCACGCTGGTACTGACATGAGGCGCATGTCACACTGGTACTAACTTGAGGCGCATGTCACACTGGTACTGACATGAGGCGCATGTCACACTGGTACTAACTTGAGGCGCATGTCACACTGGTACTGACATGAGGCGCATGTCACACTGGTACTGACATGAGGCGCATGTCACACTGGTACTGATATGAGGCGCATGTCACACTGGTACTGACATGAGGCGCATGTCACACTGGTACTAACTTGAGGCGCATGTCACACTGGTACTGACATGAGGCGCATGTCACACTGGTACTGACATGAGGCGCATGTCACACTGGTACTGACATGAGGCGCATGTCACACTGGTACTGACATGAGGCGCATGTCACACTGGTACTGACATGAGGCGCATGTCACACTGGTACTGACATGAGGCGCATGTCACTGGTACTGACATGAGGCGCATGTCACACTGGTACTGACATGAGGCGCATGTCACACTGGTACTAACTTGAGGCGCATGTCACACTGGTACTGACATGAGGCGCATGTCACACTGGTACTGACATGAGGCGCATGTCACACTGGTACTGACATGAGGCGCATGTCACACTGGTACTGACATGAGGCGCATGTCACACTGGTACTGACATGAGGCGCATGTCACACTGGTACTGACATGAGGCGCATGTCACACTGGTACTGACATGAGGCGCATGTCACACTGGTACTGACATGAGGCGCATGTCACACTGGTACTGACATGAGGCGCATGTCACACTGGTACTGACATGAGGCGCATGTCACACTGGTACTGACATGAGGCGCATGTCACACTGGTACTGACATGAGGCGCATGTCACACTGGTACTGACATGAGGCGCATGTCACACTGGTACTAACTTGAGGCGCATGTCACACTGGTACTGACATGAGGCGCATGTCACACTGGTACTGACTTGAGGCGCATGTCACACTGGTACTGACATGAGGCGCATGTCACACTGGTACTGACATGAGGCGCATGTCACACTGGTACTGATATGAGGCGCATGTCACACTGGTACTGACATGAGGCGCATGTCACACTGGTACTAACTTGAGGCGCATGTCACACTGGTACTGACATGAGGCGCATGTCACACTGGTACTGACATGAGGCGCATGTCACACTGGTACTGACATGAGGCGCATGTCACACTGGTACTGACATGAGGCGCATGTCACACTGGTACTGACATGAGGCGCATGTCACACTGGTACTGACATGAGGCGCATGTCACACTGGTACTAACTTGAGGCGCATGTCACACTGGTACTGACATGAGGCGCATGTCACACTGGTACTGACATGAGGCGCATGTCACACTGGTACTGACATGAGGCGCATGTCACACTGGTACTGACATGAGGCGCATGTCACACTGGTACTGACATGAGGCGCATGTCACACTGGTACTGACATGAGGCGCATGTCACACTGGTACTAACTTGAGGCGCATGTCACACTGGTACTGACATGAGGCGCATGTCACACTGGTACTGACATGAGGCGCATGTCACACTGGTACTGACATGAGGCGCATGTCACACTGGTACTGACATGAGGCGCATGTCACACTGGTACTGACATGAGGCGCATGTCACACTGGTACTGACATGAGGCGCATGTCACACTGGTACTAACTTGAGGCGCATGTCACACTGGTACTGACATGAGGCGCATGTCACACTGGTACTGACATGAGGCGCATGTCACACTGGTACTGAAATGAGGCGCATGTAACACTGTACTGACATGACATGTCACACTGGTATGAGGCGCATGTCACACTGGTACTGACATGAGGCGCATGTCACACACTGACATGCATGTACTGGTACATGAGGCGCATGTCACACTGGTACTGACATGAGGCGCATGTCACACTGGTACTGACATGAGGCGCATGTCACACTGGTACTGACATGAGGCGCATGTCACACTGGTACTGACATGAGGCGCATGTCTGGTACTGACATGCATGTACTGGTACTAACTTGAGGCGCATGTCACACTGGTACTGACATGAGGCGCATGTCACACTGGTACTGACATGAGGCGCATGTCACACTGGTACTGACATGAGGCGCATGTCACACTGGTACTGACTATGAGGCGCATGTCACACTGGTACTAACTTGAGGCGCATGTCACACTGGTACTGACATGAGGCGCATGTCACACTGGTACTGACATGAGGCGCATGTCACACTGGTACACTTGAGGCGCATGTCACACTGGTACTGACATGAGGCGCATGTCACACTGGTACTGACATGAGGCGCATGTCACACTGGTACTGACATGAGGCGCATGTCACACTGGTACTGACATGAGGCGCATGTCACACTGGTACTGACATGAGGCGCATGTCACACTGGTACTGACATGAGGCGCATGTCACACTGGTACTGACATGAGGCGCATGTCACACTGGTACTGACATGAGGCGCATGTCACACTGGTACTGACATGAGGCGCATGTCACACTGGTACTGACATGAGGCGCATGTCACACTGGTACTGACATGAGGCGCATGTCACACTGGTACTGACATGAGGCGCATGTCACACTGGTACTGACATGAGGCGCATGTCACACTGGTACTGACATGAGGCGCATGTCACACTGGTACTGACATGAGGCGCATGTCACACTGGTACTGACATGAGGCGCATGTCACACTGGTACTGACATGAGGCGCATGTCACACTGGTACTGACATGAGGCGCATGTCACACTGGTACTGACATGAGGCGCATGTCACACTGGTACTGACATGAGGCGCATGTCACACTGGTACTGACATGAGGCGCATGTCACGCACTGACATGAGGCGCATGTCACACTACTAACTTGAGGCGCATGTCACACTGGTACTGACATGAGGCGCATGTCACACTGGTACTAACTTGAGGCGCATGTCACACTGGTACTGACATGAGGCGCATGTCACACTGGTACTGACATGAGGCGCATGTCACACTGGTACTGATATGAGGCGCATGTCACACTGGTACTGACATGAGGCGCATGTCACACTGGTACTAACTTGAGGCGCATGTCACACTGGTACTGACATGAGGCGCATGTCACACTGGTACTGACATGAGGCGCATGTCACACTGGTACTGACATGAGGCGCATGTCACACTGGTACTGACATGAGGCGCATGTCACACTGGTACTAACTTGAGGCGCATGTCACACTGGTACTGACATGAGGCGCATGTCACTCTGGTACTAACTTGAGGCGCATGTCACACTGGTACTGACATGAGGCGCATGTCACACTGGTACTGACATGAGGCGCATGTCACACTGGTACTGATATGAGGCGCATGTCACACTGGTACTAACTTGAGGCGCATGTCACACTGGTACTGACATGAGGCGCATGTCACACTGGTACTGACATGAGGCGCATGTCACACTGGTACTGATATGAGGCGCATGTCACACTGGTACTGATATGAGGCGCATGTCACACTGGTACTAACTTGAGGCGCATGTCACACTGGTACTGACATGAGGCGCATGTCACACTGGTACTGACATGAGGCGCATGTCACACTGGTACTGACATGAGGCGCATGTCACACTGGTACTGACATGAGGCGCATGTCACACTGGTACTAACTTGAGGCGCATGTCACACTGGTACTGACATGAGGCGCATGTCACTCTGGTACTAACTTGAGGCGCATGTCACACTGGTACTGACATGAGGCGCATGTCACACTGGTACTGACATGAGGCGCATGTCACACTGGTACTGATATGAGGCGCATGTCACACTGGTACTGACATGAGGCGCATGTCACACTGGTACTGATATGAGGCGCATGTCACACTGGTACTGATATGAGGCGCATGTCACACTGGTACTAACTTGAGGCGCATGTCACACTGGTACTGATATGAGGCGCATGTCACACTGGTACTGATATGAGGCGCATGTCACACTGGTACTAACTTGAGGCGCATGTCACACTGGTACTGACATGAGGCGCATGTCACACTGGTACTGACATGAGGCGCATGTCACACTGGTACTGACATGAGGCGCATGTCACACTGGTACTGACATGAGGCGCATGTCACACTGGTACTAACTTGAGGCGCATGTCACACTGGTACTGACATGAGGCGCATGTCACTCTGGTACTAACTTGAGGCGCATGTCACACTGGTACTGACATGAGGCGCATGTCACACTGGTACTGACATGAGGCGCATGTCACACTGGTACTGATATGAGGCGCATGTCACACTGGTACTAACTTGAGGCGCATGTCACACTGGTACTGACATGAGGCGCATGTCACACTGGTACTGACATGAGGCGCATGTCACACTGGTACTGATATGAGGCGCATGTCACACTGGTACTGATATGAGGCGCATGTCACACTGGTACTAACTTGAGGCGCATGTCACACTGGTACTGACATGAGGCGCATGTCACACTGGTACTGACATGAGGCGCATGTCACACTGGTACTGACATGAGGCGCATGTCACACTGGTACTGACATGAGGCGCATGTCACACTGGTACTAACTTGAGGCGCATGTCACACTGGTACTGACATGAGGCGCATGTCACTCTGGTACTAACTTGAGGCGCATGTCACACTGGTACTGACATGAGGCGCATGTCACACTGGTACTGACATGAGGCGCATGTCACACTGGTACTGATATGAGGCGCATGTCACACTGGTACTGACATGAGGCGCATGTCACACTGGTACTGATATGAGGCGCATGTCACACTGGTACTGATATGAGGCGCATGTCACACTGGTACTAACTTGAGGCGCATGTCACACTGGTACTGACATGAGGCGCATGTCACACTGGTACTGACATGAGGCGCATGTCACACTGGTATTGATATGAGGCGCATGTCACACTGGTACTGACATGAGGCGCATGTCACACTGGTACTAACTTGAGGCGCATGTCACACTGGTACTGACATGAGGCGCATGTCACACTGGTACTGACATTAGGCGCATGTCACACTGGTACTGACATGAGGCGCATGTCACACTGGTACTGACATGAGGCGCATGTCACACTGGTACTGACATGAGGCGCATGTCACACTGGTACTGACATGAGGCGCATGTCACACTGGTACTGACATGAGGCGCATGTCACACTGGTACTGACATGAGGCGCATGTCACACTGGTACTGACATGAGGCGCATGTCACACTGGTACTGACATGAGGCGCATGTCACACTGGTACTGACATGAGGCGCATGTCACACTGGTACTGACATGAGGCGCATGTCACACTGGTACTGACATGAGGCGCATGTCACGCTGGTACTGACATGAGGCGCATGTCACACTGGTACTAACTTGAGGCGCATGTCACACTGGTACTGACATGAGGCGCATGTCACACTGGTACTAACTTGAGGCGCATGTCACACTGGTACTGACATGAGGCGCATGTCACACTGGTACTGACATGAGGCGCATGTCACACTGGTACTGATATGAGGCGCATGTCACACTGGTACTGACATGAGGCGCATGTCACACTGGTACTAACTTGAGGCGCATGTCACACTGGTACTGAAATGAGGCGCATGTCACACTGGTACTGACATGAGGCGCATGTCACACTGGTACTGACATGAGGCGCATGTCACACTGGTACTGACATGAGGCGCATGTCACACTGGTACTAACTTGAGGCGCATGTCACACTGGTACTGACATGAGGCGCATGTCACTCTGGTACTAACTTGAGGCGCATGTCACACTGGTACTGACATGAGGCGCATGTCACACTGGTACTGACATGAGGCGCATGTCACACTGGTACTGATATGAGGCGCATGTCACACTGGTACTGACATGAGGCGCATGTCACACTGGTACTGATATGAGGCGCATGTCACACTGGTACTGATATGAGGCGCATGTCACACTGGTACTAACTTGAGGCGCATGTCACACTGGTACTGACATGAGGCGCATGTCACACTGGTACTGACATGAGGCGCATGTCACACTGGTATTGATATGAGGCGCATGTCACACTGGTACTGACATGAGGCGCATGTCACACTGGTACTAACTTGAGGCGCATGTCACACTGGTACTGACATGAGGCGCATGTCACACTGGTACTGATATGAGGCGCATGTCACACTGGTACTGATATGAGGCGCATGTCACACTGGTACTAACTTGAGGCGCATGTCACACTGGTACTGACATGAGGCGCATGTCACACTGGTACTGACATGAGGCGCATGTCACACTGGTATTGATATGAGGCGCATGTCACACTGGTACTGACATGAGGCGCATGTCACACTGGTACTGACATGAGGCGCATGTCACACTGGTACTAACTTGAGGCGCATGTCACACTGGTACTGACATGAGGCGCATGTCACACTGGTACTGACATTAGGCGCATGTCACACTGGTACTGACATGAGGCGCATGTCACACTGGTACTGACATGAGGCGCATGTCACACTGGTACTGACATGAGGCGCATGTCACACTGGTACTGACATGAGGCGCATGTCACACTGGTACTGACATGAGGCGCATATCACACTGGTACTGACATGAGGCGCATGTCACACTGGTACTGACATGAGGCGCATGTCACACTGGTACTGACATGAGGCGCATGTCACACTGGTACTGACATGAGGCGCATGTCACTGATCGTTGCTTTTAGAGAAATCTTTTGACTTCATGTTTTTGTTATTTACTCGGGACACTATTTTAACTGTTGGCTTTTGTATTTGTTGTGTCATTGTTTCTGTTCATGTAATATAGTTTTGTTTGCGAGTGTTAGTGTTTGTAGTTGTTTGGTTTTGTAGTTGTTTGGTTTTGTAGTTGTCTGGTTTTGTAGTTGTTTGGTTTTGTAGTTGTTTGGTTTTGTAGTTGTTTGGTTTTGTAGTTGTTTGATTTTGTAGTTGTTTGGTTTTGTAGTTGTTTGGTTTTGTAGTTGTTTGGTTTTGTAGTTGTTTGGTTTTGTAGTTGTTTGGTTTTGTAGTTATTTGATTTCTTTTACTCTCAGCGGTGTTGACTGATCTTGTAGGTCAAAGTTCTCTGTTTATTACAACATGTGACTGAGAATCCTAGAGCAGCTATAAGTCACACATGTGACTGAGGCTCCTAGAGCAGTTATAAGTGTCACACATGTGACTGAGGCTCCTAGTGCAGCTATAATTTACACAAGTGACTTTTAACTATAAGTCACACAAGTTACTGAGGCTCCTAGTGCAGCAATAAGTCACACATGTGACTGAGGCTCCTAGATCAGCTATAAGTCACACATGTGACTGAGGCTCCTAGAGCAGCTATAAGTCACACATGTGACTGAGGCTCCTAGAGCAGCAATAAGTCACACATGTGACTGAGGCTCCTAGAGCAGCTATAAGTCACACATGTGACTGAGGCTCCTAGAGCAGCTATAAGTCACACATGTGACTGAGGCTCCTAGAGCAGCTATAAGTCACACATGTGACTGAGGCTCCTAGAGCAGCAATAAGTCACACATGTGACTGAGGCTCCTAGAGCAGCTATAAGTCACACATGTGACTGAGGCTCCTAGAGCAGCTATAAGTCACACATGTGACTGAGGCTCCTAGAGCAGCTATAAGTCACACATGTGACTGAGGCTCCTAGAGCAGCTATAAGTCACACATGTGACTGAGGCTCCTAGAGCAGCTATAAGTCACACATGTGACTGAGGCTCCTAGAGCAGCTATAAGTCACACATGTGACTGAGGCTCCTAGAGCAGCTATAAGTCACACATGTGACTGAGGCTCCTAGAGCAGCTATAAGTCACACATGTGACTGAGGCTCCGAGGCTCCACAAACCCGCTCAGAACTTCCTCACTTAATCCCCTTTCAGAATACTTTTATAATTTAAGGTCTTTAGGAGTGATCGATTTTCCCTCGACTGTTGCGTCCGATAGTATGGGAGGGAAGTGAGGGGAAAGAGGGAGAGAGGGGAAGGAGGGAGAGAGGGGAAGGAGGGAGAGAGGGGAAGGAGGGAGAGAGGGGAAGGAGGGAGAGAGGGGAAGGAGGGAGAGAGGGGAAGGAGGGAGAGAGGGGATAGAGAGATGGAAGATAATAATAACATTTATAGTCAAATCTAAGAGGAATTTTTTTTTTTTAGTTTAAGTGGTAGCGCCCTCGGCTCACTATTAAGCGACCCAGGGTTCGATTCCGGCACGAGTGGAAGGGTTGAGCATGTTTCCTTATACCTGTTCACCTAGCAGTAATTAGGTACCTGGGTGTGTTGACAATGGTATAAAATACCGACAAATTGATGATTAAGACACATGTGCAACAGCTGGGTATCTTTACTGATGAAACGTTTCGCCCACACGGTAGGCTTCTTCAGTCAAATACAAAGGCAGTAGGTGTGGAGCTGAACTTTTTTCTAGGCTGAGGGACTGACCTCCTCAAATACCATTTCTCCAAGGTTAATGGACTAATTACATCACCTTCATTTCACTACTCAACTTGCTGCTTCTGTATTTGACTGAAGAATCCTACTGTGTAGGCGAAACGTTTCAACAATAAAGATACCTAACTGTTGCACAAATGGTTACCTGGGTGTATGGCGACTGTTGTGGGTGGCATTCAGGGGACGGGGGATTAATGATCACAGTGGAAATTAGCCACATTGACTGGCGTTTTTTTTTTTTTTAGTTATCCTGCGTTACTAACCCTTTAGGATAATCCTGTTAAATTCGTTGTTGTTATTGTTTTATTTCTTCCTCTTTCTCCTAAAGTCATTGCCAGATCAGCCGGGCTGTGGTTCGTACTTTGGACTACGTGCGGGCAGCAGTAACAGCCTCATTGATCACGCAATGATCCACCAGGAGGCCTGGTCATGGACCGGGCCGCGGGGGCGTTGATCCCCGGAATGGCCTTCAGGCAGACTCCAAGTCGTCGTCGTCTTCTTCTTCTTCTTCTTCTTCTTCTTCTTCTTCTTCTTCTTCTTCTTCTTCTTCTTCTTCTTCTTCTTCTTCTTCTTCAGCATTCACCACGGTTGGGTACCAGGAATAGCGTTCGTGTTTCACATACTTGTCATTTCTTCTTCTTCTTCTTCAGTATTCACCACGGTTGGGTACCAGGAATAGCGTTCGTGTTTCACATACTTGTCACATCGGGGTCAAACTCACGCTGGTCTTGCGGACCAGGAAATAAAAGTCAATATTTGTATACAGCAGCAGCCAGCGGGGGTCACTGTCCACCCTCACAATAACACACCAGCGTTCAATGACCCATCTGAAAATATCACTCACAGGCTACCTAAAACCTTTGCTCTTATTCATATATATTTCGTGCCGAATAGGCAAAATTGGTCAATTAGCAAGAACGCATTTAAAATTAAATCCTTTCTAAACTTTTCTCTTATACGGTTAAAGATATATTTTTTCATTTGGTTAATGTAAAAATTAATAATTTTGTACCAAAAGAACCTTAGAAAATTTACCTAACCTTATTATAACAAGAGCAGTTAAATATAGCCTTATCCAGCTAAATATATTTTAGATAAGTTTACAATAATTTTACAATAGACAAACACAATTAAATTTTTTTCGTTAGGTTTAAAATGATTTTTGCGATATTATTACATACAATTTTTTGTTCGCTTTATTCGGCAAGAAGAGCGTTGCTATTTAAACCAAAATCGCAAATTTTACCTATTCGGCATATATATATATATATATATATATATATATATATATATATATATATATATATATATATATATATATATATATATATATATATATATATTCCAAGAGCACGTCATGTGATTAAAAGAATCACTTGCCTGCACTCGTATCCTCATACATATATGGCTCCATCGATCCCTTTTCTTGGGTGATGTTACCTTTTTCTAGAGTGTAGTCCTTCCCTGATCCTGCCCTACCTTCCTTCTGACTCTCATATATTACTCCTCTTGGGATTATATTACTCTTGTTATTGACCTCATATATTCCTCCTCCTCTTGGGCTTATGTTTCTCTCTCTACTCATTTCGTATGGAAATAAATGGTATAAAATATCGACACAATGAAAAAATAAACATAAGCTGTATAATGTGATTCTTTATTTACAACGTTTCGCCCACACACTGGGCTTTATTAAGTCACTTGATAAAGTCAATTGTGTGGGCGAAACGTTGTCAATAAAGGATCATATTATACTGCTTATGTGTTTATTTTTCCACTGATCTCGTATAATTCTTCTCCAGAACTTATATCTTTGCTGACGTCATATGTTGTTCGTCTTGGGTTTATATTCCTCTCTTTACTGACCTCTCCTACGTCGACTTGTTTCCTTGAATTTATTCCTACAGTTCCCCCCCCCCCTTTTTTTTTTAAATACAGCTTCTGCCGTTAACATGATCCACATAGGTCGGAGGCTGGGCTTCCACTGGGTTCAGGAGACTCGAGCCTTCACCAATCCTTGCGTCAAGTAACCCCCACACTGGTTTACCACTTCTCTAGAGTCTACACTTGTTCTTTCATTCATTTCATTTAATTCTTTATTCTCTTCTCAGTGAGGGGAACGTCCTCTGAACGAGGAATTTTCCCCTTCCTCAGAATTCCCCTCGAGCCTCTCCCCTTCCCGTGTCAAACTTTTAAATATAGTGTCTTTAAAACTAGCTTTCTCTAGCAGTGTGTGTGTTAGAGAGAGAGAGAGAGAGAGAGAGATAGACAGAGGAAGACAGACAAAGACAGAGACAGACATATAGATAGATAGATAGATAGAGAGAGAGAGAGAGAGCACTTTACATTGCCTTGATTCCCTGATGCCAGATTTTACTTAAATAACCTGAACATCCAAAATGAAATTTGGGCACAATAATCTGAACGTAAAAGCCGATTTCTGGCAGGGTGGCTTGAACCCGTGAACCTCGGGGGAGAGGGTGATGTGGGGAGGGAAGGAAGGGGGAAAGGAAGGAAGGGGATGAAGTGGAAGGCTGCTGAAGGAGGGGGGCAGGGGGATTTCATCTGCAGAAACGAGTGCTATGTGGTTCATCAAAGCCAAAGTGAGTAGCATGTGGCTCATCAAAGCGCCTCATTATCTCGCTCCCTGAAGGCTAGCACCTTTGTCACCTGTGTGTCTAGTTCTGTGCGGTGTGTCGTGTCTCACCTCTGTAGTTTGAGACACATGTGTATCTCAAGTTAACCCATCTCTTACTGAAAAACATAGGAGAGTTGAGCTTACGACGACGTTTCGGTCTGACTTGGACCATTTACAAAATCACACACTGTGTGTGACTTTGTAAATAGTCGTAAGCTCCTCTCTCCTATTTACGGGCTATTTGTGCATTGTTCAAGTCATGGTATTGTGTTTTTTAAGGATAGTATTGGAACCTAGTACTCCGGATAGTTAATTTTCATCGTTCATTTCAATTTACTATTTACTATCTGCATTAGTATCGTTGCATTCCAAAACGTGTAGATAAATGATTTAAATTAGACACATGTGCAGCACTTGGGTATCTTAAGGAAACGTTTCACCCACACAGTGACTCCATCAGTCCAGCACAGAGAAGACTGGCGCTTTAAATTCGTATGGGTCCTAGAGACAGGGCTTCGTTCAGGGTGTGGACGGTGTGTGTACATTGGCTGGCCAGGACGCCCATGAGGATTTGCCGCAGCGGTAACAACGAATAAGAGGCAACTAGATCCGTAATAATTATTATATTTTATTGTATTGTTTGAAATACAAGTATTGCAAGAACGATGATATTAGTAAAATTATATGCTGGAGAATAGTGGTACCCTATTGGTACCCTCCCAGCATCTGGTCTGTGTCTGGTACCCTCCTAGCATCTGGTCTGTGTCTGGCACCCTCCTAGCATCTGGTCTGTGTCTGGTACCCTCCCAGCATCTGGTCTGTGTCTGGCACCCTCCCAGCATCTGGCCTGTGTCTGGTACCCTCCCAGCATCTGGTCTGTGTCTGGTACCCTCCCAGCATCTGGCCTGTGTCTGGTACCCTCCCAGCATCTGGTCTGTGTCTGGTACCCTCCCAGCATCTGGTCTGTGTCTGGTACCCTCCCAGCATCTGGTCTGTGTCTGGTACCCTCCCAGCATCTGGTCTGTGTCTGGTACCCTCCCAGCATCTGGCCTGTGCCTGGTACCCTCCCAGCATCTGGTCTGTGTCTGGTACCCTCCCAGCATCTGGTCTGTGTCTGGTACCCTCCCAGCATCTGGTCTGTGTCTGGTACCCTCCCAGCATCTGGTCTGTGTCTGGTACCCTCCCAGCATCTGGTCTGTGTCTGGTACCCTCCCAGCATCTGGTCTGTGTCTGGCACCCTCCCAGCATCTGGTCTGTGTCTGGTACCCTCCCAGCATCTGGTCTGTGTCTGGTACCCTCCCAGCATCTGGTCTGTGTCTGGTACCCTCCCAGCATCTGGTCTGTGTCTGGTACCCTCCCAGCATCTGGTCTGTGTCTGGTACCCTCCCAGCATCTGGCCTGTGTCTGGCACCCTCCCAGCATCTGGTCTGTGTCTGGTACCCTCCCAGCATCTGGTCTGTGTCTGGTACCCTCCCAGCATCTGGTCTGTGTCTGGTACCCTCCCAGCATCTGGTCTGTGTCTGGTACCCTCCCAGCATCTGGTCTGTGTCTGGTACCCTCCCAGCATCTGGTCTGTGTCTGGTACCCTCCCAGCATCTGGCCTGTGTCTGGCACCCTCCCAGCATCTGCCCTGTGTCTGGTACCCTCCCAGCATCTGGTCTGTGTCTGGTACCCTCCCAGCATCTGGCCTGTGCCTGGTACCCTCCCAGCATCTGGTCTGTGTCTGGTACCCTCCCAGCATCTGGTCTGTGTCTGGTACCCTCCCAGCATCTGGTCTGTGTCTGGTACCCTCCCAGCATCTGGTCTGTGTCTGGTACCCTCCCAGCATCTGGTCTGTGTCTGGTACCCTCCCAGCATCTGGTCTGTGTCTGGTACCTTCCCAGCATTTGGCCTGTGTCTGGCACCCTCCCAGCATCTGCCCTGTGTCTGGTACCCTCCCAGCATCTGGTCTGTGTCTGGTACCCTCCCAGCATCTGGTCTGTGTCTGGTACCCTCTCAGCATCTGGTCTGTGTCTGGTACCCTCCCAGCATCTGGTCTGTGTCTGGTACCCTCCCAGCATCTGGTGTGTGTCTGGTACCCTCCCAGCATCTGGTCTGTGTCTGGTACCCTCCCAGCATCTGGTCTGTGTCTGGTACCCTCCCAGCATCTGGTCTGTGTCTGGTACCCTCCCAGCATCTGGTCTGTGTCTGGTACCCTCCCAGCATCTGGTCTGTGTCTGGTACCCTCCCAGCATCTGGCCTGTGTCTGGTACCCTCCCAACATCTGGTCTGTGTCTGGTACCCTCCCAGCATCTGGTCTGTGTCTGGTACAATCCCAGCATCTGGCATGTGTTTGGTACCCTCCCAGCATCTGGCCTGTG
Organism: Cherax quadricarinatus; assembly: GCF_038502225.1. NCBI lineage: Eukaryota > Metazoa > Arthropoda > Malacostraca > Decapoda > Parastacidae > Cherax > Cherax quadricarinatus. The sequence goes on along the minus strand of NC_091335.1, from coordinate 9,665,146 downwards.
TCTGGTACCCTCCCAGCATCTGGCCTGTGTCTGGTACCCTCCCAGCATCTGGTCTGTGTCTGGTACCCTCCCAGCATCTGGTCTGTGTCTGGTACCCTCCCAGCATCTGGCATGTGTTTGGTACCCTCCCAGCATCTGGTCTGTGTCTGGTACCCTCCCAACATCTGGTCTGTGTCTGGTACCCTCCCAGCATCTGGTCTGTGTCTGGTACCCTCCCAGCATCTGGCATGTGTTTGGTACCCTCCCAGCATCTGGCCTGTGTCTGGTACCCTCCCAACATCTGGTCTGTGTCTGGTACCCTCCCAGCATCTGGTCTGTGTCTGGTACCCTCCCAGCATCTGACCTGTGTCTGGTACCCTCCCAGCATCTGACCTGTGTCTGGTACCCTCCCAACATCTGGTCTGTGTCTGGTACCCTCCCAGCATCTGACCTGTGTCTGGTACCCTCCCAGCATCTGACCTGTGTCTGGTACCCTCTCAACATTGGTCTGTGTCTGGTACCCTCCCAACATCTGGTCTGTGTCTGGTACCCTCCCAGCATCTGGTCTGTGTCTGGTACCCTCCCAGCATCTGACCTGTGTCTGGTACCCTCCCAGCATCTGACCTGTGTCTGGTACCCTCCCAACATCTGGCCTGTGTCTGGTACCCTCCCAGCATCTGGTCTGTGTCTGGTACCCTCCCAGCATCTGGTCTGTGTCTGGTACCCTCCCAGCATCTGGTCTGTGTCTGGTACCCTCCCAGCATCTGACCTGTGTCTGGTACCCTCCCAGCATCTGACCTGTGTCTGGTACCCTCCCAGCATCTGGTCTGTGTCTGGTACCCTCCCCAGCATCTGGTCTGTGTCTGGTACCCTCCCAGCATCTGGTCTGTGTCTGGTACCCTCCCAGCATCTGGCCTGTGTCTGGTACCCTCCCCAGCATCTGGCCTGTGTCTGGTACCCTCCCCAGCATCTGGTCTGTGTCTGGTACCCTCCCAGCATCTGGTCTGTGTCTGGTACCCTCCCCAGCATCTGGTCTGTGTCTGGTACCCTCCCAACATCTGGCCTGTGTCTGGTACCCTCCCCAGCCTCTGGTCTGTGTCTGGTAACCTCCCAGCATCTGGTCTGTGTCTGGTACCCTCCCCAGCATCTGGTCTGTGTCTGGTACCCTCCCAACATCTGGCCTGTGCCTGGTACCCTCCCAACATCTGGTCTGTGTCTGGCACCCTCCCAGCATCTGGCCTGTGTCTGGCACCCTCCCAGCATCTGGTCTGTGTCTAGTACCCTCCCAGCATCTGGTCTGTGTCTGGTACCCTCCCCAGCATCTGGCCTGTGTCTGGTACCCTCCCCAGCATCTGGTCTGTGTCTGGTACCCTCCCAGCATCTGGTCTGTGTCTGGCACCCTCCCAGCATCTGGTCTGTGTCTGGCACCCTCCTAGCATCTGGTCTGTGTCTGGTACCCTCCCAGCATCTGGTCTGTGTCTGGTACCCTCCCAGCATCTGGTCTGTGTCTGGTACCCTCCCAGCATCTGGCCTGTGTCTGGCACCCTCCTAGCATCTGGTCTGTGTCTGGTACCCTCCCAGCATCTGGTCTGTGTCTGGCTTGCACCACTTCCATAATTGAGTATTCTCCAGCTCCAATATACAACAGGACAAGCTATTTTAAGCGCTACATGGGTTGAAGGTTATAGCCGGGAGAATAACAAATTACTACGAAAAAGTTTGAGAACTTAGCCCCCAAAAAATTGATGGTGATGGGTAATGGGTACTGGTGATGGGTAATTGGTACTGGTGATGGGTAATGGATACTGGTGATGGGTAATTGGTACTGGTGATGGGTAATGGATACTGGTGATGGGTATTGGTGATGGGTAGTGGGTACAGGTGATGGGTAATGGGTACTGGTGATTGGTAGTGGGTACTGGTGATGGGTAGTGGATACTGGTGATGAGTTATGGGTATTGGTGATGAGTAATGGGTACTGGTGAATGGTACCGGTGATGGGTAATGGGTACTGGTGATGAGTAATGGGTATTGGTGATGAGTAATGGGTACTGGTGATGGGTAAAGGATACTGGTGATAGGTAATGGGTACTGGTGATGGGTAATGGGTGCTGGTGATGGGTAACTGTGGCGCTCTTCGCAGTTCTCTTATTTTATTTCGATGGATAAATCATTAGCTTAAGGGGACCAAGACTGGTTAAGAACAAGTTCAGATTGTCATCGTTCTGTTTTATATATATTTTTAAACGCATTAAAGTTGGCCTGAACGTAAGATTGTGGGGGAAAGAGAGAGAGAGAGAGAGAGAGAGAGAGAGAGAGAGAGAGAGAGAGAGAGAGAGAGAGAGAGAGAGAGAGAGAGAGAGAGAGAGAGATCCCCAGATCGATCTTACTCAGATGGGTAATATCTGCAAAATTATCTTTTATCTTAGATAAAGGGATTTATTGGCGTCAAGGGTGGATATCTCATCAAACAAACAGACATTCTAAGCCTTACAAACTTATCCACTCTGAAGAGTGGATTACACACGTCATATTTTATTATTATTATTATTATTATTATTATTATTATTATTATTATTATTATTATTATTATTATTATTATTATTAGTCTTGATGACCAAGGTAGCAGTGTACCCCAAGTCATATCAGGCTGGTACAAGTCACTACAGGTCAACCCGGATGTAAGATCACCACAGACATTGCAGGTCACCCCGGGAGAAAGGTCACCCTTTGAGAACGGTTACCCCGTGAGAAAAGTCACCTCCAGGAGATAGGTCACCCAGAGGTCACCACAAGTCACACATCACAAGTTTTCCAGGTCACACAAGTCTGTTACCTAAAGTGTCTCCTCGTAGGTCACCGCAGGTAACAGAGGTCATACAAGGTCGCCTGACTTGCTTCTCACCTATATCTGACCTATATCTCACCAGGTCACCTGAACTCCCTTCCCAGGTTACCTGACCTCTCCACCCCAGGTTACCTGACCTCTCCTCCCTAGGTTACCTGACCCCTCCCCACGTTACCTGATATCTTCTCCCCTGGTTACCTGTCCTCTCCTCCCCAGGTTACCTAACCTCTCCTTCCAAGGTTACCTGACCTCTCCTCCCTTGGTTACTTGACCCCTCCCCACGTTACCCGACATCTCCTCTCCAGGTTACCTGTCCTCTCCTCCCCAGGTTACCTGACATCATCTCCCCAGGTCACTTTACTCTCACAACTATTAATTGCTCTAGGTAAAGTTTCAGGCTCCCGCTTGCTCCCCTGACTTAAATTTGACGGAAACAGCGTTGCTGAGGACAATGTTAGTGCTGTTACCGGAGGGATGCTGAGAGAGCGTTGGAGGGATAGTGAGAGTGTGTTGGAGGGGTGCTGAGAGAGTGTTGGAGGGGTGCCGAGAGTGTTGGAGGGGTGCTGAGAGAGTGTTGGAGGGGTGCCGAGAGTGTTAGAGGGGTGCTGAGAGAGCGTTGGAGGGGTGCCGAGAGTGTTGGAGGGGTGCTGAGAGAGCGTTGGAGGGGTGCCGAGAGTGTTGGAGGGGTGCTGAGAGAGCGTTGGAGGGATGCTGAGAGTGTGTTGGAGGGGTGCTGAGAGAGTGTTGGAGGGGTGCCGAGGGTGTGTTGGATGGGTGCTGAGAGAGTGTTGGATGGGTGCTGAGAGAGTGTTGGAGGGGTGCTGAGAGTGTTGGAGGGGTGCTGAGAGTGTTGGATGTGTGCTGAGAGAGTGTTGGAGGGGTGCTGAGAGTGTGTTGGATGGGTGCTGAGAGTGTTGGAGGGGTGCTGAGAGAGTGTTGGATGCGTGCTGAGTGTTGGAGGGGTGCTGAGAGTGTGTTGGATGGGTGCTGAGAGTGTTGGAGTGGTGCTGAGAGAGTGTTGGAGGGGTGCTGAGAGAGTGTTGGATGGGTGCTGAGGGAGTGTTGGATGCGTGCTGAGAGAGTGTTGGAGGGGTGCCGAGGGTGTGTTGGATGGGTGCTGAGAGAGTGTTGGAGGGGTGCTGAGAGAGTGTTGGAGGGGTGCTCATGTAGCGAAGGAGTGTTGTTGGAATGCTGGAGTAGCGATGGCGTGGTGGAGGGATGCTGGAGTAGCCATGGAGTGCTGGAGTAGCGCTGGAGGGATGCTGGAATAGCGGTGGAGTGATGTTGTTCTCCCGTGTACCGTTTTCTCTCTCCAACAGGTTACTTCTGTCTACCCTATTAATTTGAGTATTTTGTGTCATGTTATCATGTCTCCCCTGATTCCTCTGTTCTCTGATGTCATCAGATTCAGTTCTTGTATGCTGGAGAGAACTTGGAGAGATATTACCGGAGTGATGGAGTGGTACTGGAGGATATTTGGAGTGGTGCCCAGACCACTACACAACTCACACACTAAATGACAGAAGCACCTTGAAGCAGGTGGCTATGGGTGAGGTGTGTAGATTATCCGCAATGTATAGAGATTCGCGCCGTAATGACACTTATTGTGTAAACAAAAGGTTGACAAATGCCTACATACTGTGGAACACTATGTAAGATTTTTCTCGTCTGTAAGACCCACCAAGCCAGCCGTTTGCTAAGAACATATCAGTGTATGTGACCCATTTAGTCAGTGTGATTGTAAGAGCTGGTGTAGAAGACTTCACTGCAACATGTGATTTGACACTGCCTTTGACTCAACATATCCACGACTGTACCAGTCGTGAATATGAGATAACTACTGCTGGATCCTTTCGATTACAGATTACTAAATAGATGTATGATGCACCAGAACCATCCAAACCTCCGCTGGGAGTCTTGAGTAGTCACTGAACCCTATGAAAGCAAAAGACTCGGCAGGAGATGCAACATTCCCTCAATGGGAGGGAATGGGGGGCCACGAGTATACTAAAAGGTAACACAATAAGTATCAGGGGCCCAAGACTGTTCAACTGCCTCCCAGCATACATTAAGGGGGAGTACAAATAGACCCTTGTCTCTCTTCAAGAAGGCGCTGGACAGGCACATGATCAGCCGGGCTGCGGTTCGAACGTCGGTTAACGTACGGCCAGCAGTAAAAGCCTGGTTGATCAGACCCTGATCTACCACGAGGCCTGGTCTCAGACCGGGCCGCGGGAGCGTTGACCCCCAAACCCTCTTCAGGTAAAGGCTCTTACGACAAGAGCAGCGAAGACAACATGACGCTCTTCATCGAGCACACAACTTGTTGGATAACTTCACAGACTACAACTCCTCACCGGTGATCACAAAGCCGACACTAACCTTACTCTTCAACCCGTCATAAGAGACCTTGATCCTCCGAGATCACAAAGCCGACACTACCCTCACTCTTCAACCCGTCATAAGAGACCTTGATCCTCCGATATCACAAACCCGACACTACCCTCACTCTTCAACCCGTCACTAGAAACCTTGATCCTCCAGGCATGTTCCTGATTCTGCTCGAGGAAGTTTACCAAGGTCAATACCAGAGGTTAGGTTAAGTAAAATTTGTCAGGAAACAGAACAATTGTTTCCTGACGAGGGTTTTAGTCATATGATGACACCAGGGCAAGGCATTTACGGGTCCTCATCCACAGGGAGGACATAGGAAGAACGCGACCTCCCTTACCACAGTCCGGAAGGGAAGCTGGCAAGGGAGGATGGAAGGAAGATCAGAAACAAAGGGAGGTATATGGAAAGAATGGAGAGAGTGAGGAAAGAAAGGTGGGGAGGGATAAGAAGGAAGGGATGTGTCAAGGTACATATAAAAGGTTTTACAATGCCACGACAAACAAGAAAGGTCAGGGGTCACACTCCAATCCAGGTGCTTCTTGACCTTTGTGTGTGAAGGTCGGATGACCACATGTACGTAGTTACATGTATATGTGACGGCATGTGTCCTGGAACCTGAGCGTCGAGTTCAGGCTCCAGGACACATGCCGTCACATATACATGACCACAACATGAAAGATGAGATACATAAAGTTACCAGTGGCATAGACTGACACAAGAGGGAACACAACGAAGGATACATTGTAAACAAGACACTTAGTGACACAACGAAGGATACATTGTAAACAAGACACAGTGACACAACGAAGGATACATTGTAAACAAGACACAGTGACACAACGAAGGATACATTGTAAACAAGACACATAGTGACACAACGAAGGATACATTGTAAACAAGACACATAGTGACACAACGAAGGATACATGTAAACAAGACACACAGTGACACAACAAAGGATACATTGTAAACAAGGCACTTAGTGACACAACGAGGAATACATTGCAAACAAGACACACAGTAACATGACAAGGGATACATTGTAAACATAAGTTCAGACATGACATAAACACTACAACTTTGAGCGCCACCGCCCCGTGGGTGTGGCACCATCCAGTGGGTGTGGCACCACTCAGTGGGTGTGACACCATCCAGTGGGTGTGGCATCATCCAGTGAGTGTGGCACCATCCAGTGGGTGTGGTACCACCCAGTGGGTATGGCACCATCCAGTGGATGTGGTACCACCCAGTGGGTGTGGTACCACCCAGTGGGTGTGGCACCATCCAGTGGATGTGTCATCACCCAGTAGATGTGGCACCACCTAGTGGGTGTGGCACCATCCAGTGGGTGTGACACCATCCAGTGGATGTGGCACCACTCAGTGGATGTGGCACCACTCAGTGGGTGTGGCACAACCCAGTGGATGTGGCACCACTCAGTGGATGTGGCACCACTCAGTGGGTGTGGCACAACCCAGTGGATGTGGCACCACTCAGTGGGTGTGGCACCACTCAGTGGGTGTGGCACCACCCAGTGGATGTGGCACCACTTAGTGGGTGTGGCACCACTCAGTGGGTGTGGCACCACCCAGTGGATGTGGCACCACTTAGTGGGTGTGGCACCACTTAGTGGGTGTGGCACCACTCAGTGGGTGTGGCACCACCCAGTGGATATGGCACCACTTAGTGGGTGTGGCACCACTCAGTGGGTGTGGCACCACCCAGTGGATGTGGCACCACTTAGTGGGTGTGGCACCACTCAGTGGGTGTGGCACCACCCAGTGGATGTGGCACCACTTAGTGGGTGTGGCACCACTCAGTGGGTGTGACACCACCCAGTGGATGTGGCACCACTTAGTAGGTGTGGCACCACCCACCTGTATGTTGATATACTGTCTGCTTTATCTCGTTCCTCGTCAGTATTTTAAAAGCGGCAGACACAGGACAGTCTGCCAGGCTGCGACAGACGCAGAACAGTCTGCCAGGCTGCGACAGACGCTGAACAGTTTGCCAGGCTGCGACAGACGCAGAACAGTCTGCCAGGCTGCGACAGACACAGGACAGTCTGCCAGGCTGCGACAGACGCAGAGCAGTCTGCCAGGCTGCGACAGACGCAGAACAGTCTGCCAGGATTGCAACACAAACTATGGTTATAACAGGACGGACGAAGTAATGGAAGGGAAGGGAGTGATGGAGTTGAAGGAAGGGAAGGAAGTAATGGAGGGGAAGGAAGTGATGGAAGTGATGGTGGGGAAGGAAGTGATGGAAGGGAAGGAAGTGATGGTGGGGAAGGAAGTGATGGAGGGGAATGAAATGATGGAGTTGAAGGAAGGGAAGGAAGTAATGGAGGGGAAGGAAGTGATGGAAGGGAAGGAAGTGATGGAGTTGAAGGAAGTGATGGAAGGGAAAGAAGTGATGGAAGGGAAAGAAGTGATGGGGAAAGAAGTGATGGAGGTGAAGGAAGTGAAGGAAGTAAATAAGAACTAGACAAATATTTCTCCTCGTGAAAATCATTGCTCAAGGGCAGAGAAAGGAAGGAGGAGCAGGAGAAGAGATGGAAGGAGTGGGTGGAGTTTGATTGATGGATGAAGAATGGAAGGTGGGAGAGAGGGAGGGAGAGAGGGAAGGTGTCAATAAGAACTCAATAACCGTAACTATTTCATCATGGTGGCCAGCTGTGGGAACTTGGTTTATAGATTCCTACCTCCTGGTTAGATTATGGTTGTGGGGGTGGAACAAGTGGAGGTAGGTGGGTGGAACAAGTGGAGGTAGGTTGGTGGAACAAGTGGAGGTAGGTGGGTGGAATAAGTGGAGGTAGGTGGGTGGAACAAGTGGAGGTAGGTGGGTGGAACAAGTGGAGGTAGGTGGGTGGAACAAGTGGAGGTAGGTGGGTGGAACAAGTGGAGGTAGGTGAATGGAACAAGTGGAGATGGGTGAGTGGAACAAGTGGAGGTAGGTGGGTGGAACAAGTGGAGGTAGGTGGGTGGAACAAGTGGAGGTAGGTGGGTGGAACAAGTGGAGGCACGTGGGTAGAATAAGTGGAGGTAGGTGGGTGGAACAAGTGGAGGTAGGTGGGTGGAACAAGTGGAGGTAGGTGAGTGGAACAAGTGGAGGTAGGTGAGTGGAACAAGTGGAGGTAGGTGGGTGGAACAAGTGGAGGTAGGTGAGTGGAACAAGTGGAGGTAGGTGGGTAGAACAAGTGGAGGAAGGTGGGTGGAACAAGTGGAGGTAGGTGAATGGAACAAGTGGAGGAAGGTGGGTGGAACAAGTGGAGGTAGGTGGGTGGAACAAGTGGAGGTAGGTGGGTGGAACAAGTGGAGGTAGGTGGGTGGAACAAGTGGAGGTAGGTGGGTGGAACAAGTGGAGGTAGGTGGGTGGAACAAGTGGAGGTAGGTGGGTGGAACAAGTGGAGGTAGGTGGGTGGAACAAGTGGAGGCACGTGGGTAGAACAAGTGGAGGTAGGTGGGTGGAACAAGTGGAGGTAGGTTGGTGGAACAAGTGGAGGTAGGTGAGTGGAACAAGTGGAGGTAGGTGAGTGGAACAAGTGGAGGTAGGTGGGTGGAACAAGTGGAGGCACGTGGGTAGAACAAGTGGAGGTAGGTGGGTGGAACAGGTGGAGGTAGGTGGGTGGAACAAGTGGAGGTAGGTGAGTGGAACAAGTGGAGGTAGGTGAGTGGAACAAGTGGAGGTAGGTGGGTGGAACAAGTGGACGTAGGTGAGTGGAACAAGTGGAGGTAGGTGGGTAGAACAAGTGGAGGTAGGTGGGTGGAACAAGGGGAGGTAGGTGAGTGGAAATGGAGGTAGGTGGGTGGAACAAGTGGAGGTAGGTGGGTGGAACAAGTGGAGGTAGGTGGGTGGAACAAGTGGAGGTAGGTGGGTGGAACAAGTGGAGGTAGGTGGGTGGAACAAGTGGAGGTAGGTGGGTGGAACAAGTGGAGGTAGGTGGGTGGAACAAGTGGAAGTAGGTGGGTGGAACAAGTGGAGGTAGGTGAATGGAACAAGTGGAGATCGGTGAGTGGAACAAGTGGAGGTAGGTGGGTGGAACAAGTGGAGGCACGTGGGTAGAACAAGTGGAGGTAGGTGAGTGGAACAAGTAGAGGTAGGTGGGTGGAACAAGTGGAGGTAGGTGAGTGGAACAAGTGGAGGTAGGTGAGTGGAACAAGTGGAGGTAGGTGGGTGGAACAAGTGGAGGTAGGTGAGTGGAACAAGTGGAGGTAGATGGGTAGAACAAGTGGAGGTAGGTGGGTGGAACAAGTGGAGGTAGGTGGGTGGAACAAGTGGAGGTAGGTGGGTGGAACAAGTGGAGGTAGGTGGGTGGAACAAGTGGAGGTAGGTGGATGGAACAAGTGGAGGTAGGTGGGTGGAACAAGTGGAGGTAGGTGGGTGGAACAAGTGGAGGTAGGTGGGTGGAACAAGTGGAGGTAGGTGGGTGGAACAAGTGGAGGTAGGTGGGTGGAACAAGTGGAGGTAGGTGGGTAGAACAAGTGGAGGTAGGTGGGTGGAACAAGTGGAGGTAGGTGAGTGGAACAAGTGGAGGTAGGTGGATGGAACAAGTGGAGGTAGGTGGGTGGAACAAGTGGAGGTAGGTGGGTGGAACAAGTGGAGGTAGATGAGTGGAACAAGTGGAGGTAGGTGGATGGAAGAAGTGGAGGTAGATGGGTGGAACGAGTGGAGGTAGGTGGGTGGAACAAGTGGAGGTAGGTGGGTAGAACAAGTGGAGGTAGGTGGGTGGAACAAGTGGAGGTAGGTGGGTGGAACAAGTGGAGGTAGGTGGGTGGAACAAGTCGAGGTAGGTGGGTGGAACAAGTGGAGGTAGGTGAGTGGAACAAGTGGAGGTAGGTGGGTAGAACAAGAGGAGGTAGGTGGGTGGAACAAGTGGAGGTAGGTGAGTGGAACAAGTGGAGGTAGGTGGGTGGAACAAGTGGAGGTAGGTGGATGGAAGAAGTGGAGGTAGGTGAGTGGAACAAGTGGAGGTAGGTGGATGGAAGAAGTGGAGGTAGGTGGGTGGAACAAGTGGAGGTAGGTGAGTGGAACAAGTGGAGGTAGGTGGGTGGAACAAGTGGAGGTAGGTGAGTGGAACAAGTGGAGGTAGGTGGATGGAAGAAGTGGATGTATGTGGGTGGAACAAGTGGAGGTAGGTGGGTGGAACAAGTGGAGGTACGTGGGTAGAACAAGTGGAGGTAGGTAGGTGGAACAAGTGGAGGTAGGTGGGTGGAACAAGTGGAGGTAGGTGAGTGGAACAAGTGGAGGTAGATGGGTAGAACAAGTGGAGGTAGGTGGGTGGAACAAGTGGAGGTAGGTGAGTGGAACAAGTGGAGGTAGGTGGGTGGAACAAGTGGAGGTAGGTGGGTGGGACAAGTGGAGGTAGGTGGGTGGAACAAATGGAGGTAGATGGGTGGAACAAGTGGAGGTAGGTGGGTGGAGCAAGTGGAGGTAGGTGGATGGAACAAGTGGAGGTAGGTGGGTGGAACAAGTGGAGGTAGGCGGGTAGAACAAGTGGAGGTAGGTGGGTGGAACAAGTGGAGGTAGGTGAGTGGAACAAGTGGAGGTAGGTGGGTAGAACAAGTAGAGGTAGGTGGGTGGAACAAGTGGAGGTAGGTTGGTGGAACAAGTGGAGGTAGGTGGGTGGAACAAGTGGAGGTAGGTGGGTGGAACAAGTGGAGGTAGGTGGGTAGAACAAGGGGAGGTAGATGGATGGAACAAACGGAGGTAGATGGTGGAACAAGGGGAGGTAGATGGATGGAACAAGCGGAGGTAGATGGTGGAACAAGGGGAGGTAGATGGATGGAACAAAGGGAGGTAGATGGTGGAACAAGGGGAGGTAGATGGATGGAACAAGCGGAGGTAGATGTTTGGAACAAGGGGAGGTAGATAGATGGAACAAGGGGGTAAATGGATGGAACAAGGGGAAGTTGATGGGTGGAACAACGGGAGGTACATGGATAGAGCAAGGGGGTAAATAGATGGAACAAGGAGAGGTAGATGGATGGAACAAGGAGAGGTAGACGGATGGAACAAGTGGAGGTAGGTGGGTGGAGCAAGTGGAGGTAGGTGGGTGGAACAAGGGGAGGTAGATGGGTGGAACAAGGAGAGGTAGATGGATGGAGCAAGGGAAGGTAGACGGATGGAACAAGGGGAGGTAGATGGATGGAACAAGGGGAGGTAGATGGATGGAACAAAGGGAGGTAGAAGGATGGAACAGGGGAAGGTAGATTGATGGAACAAGGAGGGATAAGTGGATGGAACAAGGGGAGTGGGTGGAACAAGGGGAGTGGGTGGAACAAGGGGAGTGGGTGGAACAAGGGGAGTGGGTGGAACAAGGGGAGTGGATGGAACAAGGGGAGTGGATGGAACAAGGGGAGTGGATGGAACAAGGGGAGGTAGACGGATGGAATCGCTTACAAAAGGATTCAGTTAACAGACCATTTGAAGCAAATGGCAGAGAGAGAGAGAGAGAGAGAGAGAGAGAGAGAGAGAGAGAGAGAGAGAGAGAGAGAGAGAGAGAGAGAGAGAGAGAGAGAGAGAGAGAGAGAGAAAGGAGTAGAACTAGAAACAATGGGCGTTAAGGGGGAAAGACCAAGTAAAGAGTGAACAGTGACTGTGAGGGTAGAGTGATGTGGGTCCAGGGAGGGATGTGGGCATAGGGAGAGATGTGGGCCCAGGGAGGGATGTGGGCTCAGGGAGGGATGTGCGTCAAGGGAGGGATGTTGGTCCAGGGAGTGATGTGGGTCCAAGGAGTGATGTGGGTCCAGGGAGGGATGTGGGCACAGGGAGAGATGTGGGCCCAGGGAGGGATGTGGGCTCAGGGAGGGATGTGCGTCAAGGGAGGGATGTTGGTCCAGGGAGTGATGTGGGTCCAGGGAGTGATGTGGGTTAAGGGAGGGATGTGGGTCCAGGGAGTGATGTGGGTCCAGGGAGGGATGTGGGTCCAGGGAGGGTTGTGGGCCCAGGGAGGGATGTGGGTCCAGGGAGTGATGTGGGTCCAGGGAGTGATGTGGGTCCAGGGAGGGATGTGGGCCCAGGGAGGGATGTGGGTCCAGGGAGTGGTGTGCGTCCAGAGAGTGATGTGGGTTCAGGGAGTGATGTGGGTCCAGGGAGCGATGTGGGTCCAGGGAGTGATGTGGGTCCAGGGAGTGATGTGGGTCCAGAGAGGGATGTGGTTCCAGGAAGGGATGTGGGCCCAGGTAGTGATGTGGGTTTAGGGAGTGATGTGGGTCCAGGGAGTGATGTGGGTCCAGGGAGGGATGTGGGTCCAGGGAGTGATGTGGGTCCAGGGAGTGATGTGGGTCCAGGGAGTGATGTGGGTCCTGGGAGTGATGTGGGTCCAGTGAGGGATGTGGGTCCAGGGAGTGATGTGGGTTCAGGGATGGATGTGGGTCTAGGGAGGGATGTGGGTCCAGGGAGTGATGTGGGTCCAGGGAGTAATGTGGGTCCAGGGAGTGATGTGGGTCCAGGGAGTGATGTGGGTCCAGGGAGTGATGTGGGTCCAGGGAGTGATGTGGGTCCAGGGAGTGATGTGGGTCCAAGGAGTGATGTGGGTCCAGGGAGTGATGTGGGTCCAGAGAGTGATGTGGGTCCAGGGAGTGATGTGGGTCCAGGGAGGGATGTGGGTCCAGGGAGTGATGTGGGTCCAGGGAGTGATGTGGGTCCAGGGACGGATGTGGGTCCAGGGAGTGATGTGGGTCCAGGGAGTGATGTGGGTCCAGGGAGTGATGTGGGTCCAGGGAGGGATGTGGGTCCAGGGAGTGATGTGGGTCCAGGGAGTGATGTGGGTCCAGGGAGTGATGTGGGTCCAGGGAGTGATGTGGGTCCAGGGAGTGATGTGGGTCCAGGGAGTGATGTGGGTCCAGGGAGTGATGTGGGTCCAGGGAGTGATGTGGGTCCAGGGAGGGATGTGGGTCCAGGGAGTGATGTGGGTCCAGGGAGGGATGTGGGTCCAGGGAGTGATGTGGGTCCAGGGAGTGATGTGGGTCCAGGGAGTGATGTGGGTCCAGGGAGGGATGTGGGTCCAGGGAGTGATGTGGGTCCAGGGAGGGATGTGGGTCCAGGGAGTGATGTGGGTCCAGGGAGGGATGTGGGTCCAGGGAGTGATGTGGGTCCAGGGAGGGATGTGGGTCCAGGGAGTGATGTGGGTCCAGGGAGTGATGTGGGTCCAGGGAGTGATGTGGGTCCAGGGAGTGATGTGGGTCCAGGGAGTGATGTGGGTCCAGGGAGTGATGTGGGTCCAGGGAGTGATGTTGGTCCAGGGAGTGATGTGGGTCCAGGGAATGATGTGGGTCCAGGGAGGGATGTGGGTCCAGGGAGTGATGTGGGTCCAGGGAGTGATGTGGATCCAGGGAGTGATGTGGGTCCCGGGAGGGATGTGGGTCCAGGGAGTGATGTGGGTCCAGGGAGTGATGTGGGTCCAGGGAGGGATGTGGGTCCAGGGAGTGATGTGAGTCCAGGGAGGGATGTGGGTCCAGGGAGTGATGAGGGTCCAGGGAGTGATGTGGGTCCAGGGAGTGATGTGGGTCCAGGGAGTGATGTGGGTCCAGGGAGTGATGTGGGTCCAGGGAGTGATGTGGGTCCAGGGAGTGATGTAGGTCCAGGGAGTGATGTGGGTTCAGGGAGGGATGTGGGTCCAGGGAGTGATGTGGGTCCAGGGAGTGATGTGGGTCCAGGGAGTGATGTGGGTCCAGGGAGTGATGTGGGTCCAGGGAGTGATGTGGGTCCAGGGAGGGATGTGGGTCCAGGGAGTGATGTGGGTCCGGGGAGTGATGTGGGTCCAGGGAGTGATGTGGGTCCAGGGAGGGATGTGGGTCCAGGGAGTGATGTGGGTCCAGGGAGTGATGTGGGTCCAGGGAGTGATGTGGGTCCAGGGAGTGATGTGGGTCCAGGGAGGGATGTGGGTCCAGGGAGTGATGTGGGTCTAGGGAGTGATGTGGGTCCAGGGACGGATGTGGGTCCAGAGAGTGATGTGGGTCCAGGGAGGGATGTGGGTCCAGGGAGTGATGTGGGTCCAGGGAGTGATGTGGGTTCAGGGAGTGATGTGGGTCCAGGGAGTGATGTGGGTCCAGGGAGTGATGTGGATCCAGGGAGTGATGTGGGTCCAGGGAGGGATGTGGGTCCAGGGAGTGATGTGGGTCCAGGGAGTGATGTGGGTCCAGGGAGTGATGTGGGTCCAGGGAGTGATGTGGGTCCAGGGAGTGATGTGGGTCCAGGGAGTGATGTGGGTCCAGGGAGTGATGTGGGTCCAGGGAGTGATGTGGGTCCAGGGAGTGATGTGGGTCCAGGGAGTGATGTGGGTCCAGGGAGTGACGTGGGTCCAGGGAGTGATGTGGGTCCAGGGAGTGATGTGGGTCCAGGGAGTGATGTGGGTCCAGGGAGTGATGTGGGTCCAGGGAGTGATGTGGGTCCAGGGAGTGACGTGGGTCCAGGGAGTGACGTGGGTCCAGGGAGTGATGTGGGTCCAGGGAGTGATGTGGGTCCAGGGAGTGACGTGGGTCCAGGGAGTGACGTGGGTCCAGGGAGTGACGTGGGTCCAGGGAGTGATGTGGGTCCAGGGAGTGACGTGGGTCCAGGGAGTGATGTGGGTCCAGGGAGTGACGTGGGTCCAGGGAGTGATGTGGGTCCAGGGAGGAATGTGGGTCCAGGGAGTGATGTGGGTCCAGGGAGTGACGTGGGTCCAGGGAGTGATGTGGGTCCAGGGAGGAATGTGGGTCCAGGGAGTGATGTGGGTCCAGGGAGTGACGTGGGTCCAGGGAGTGATGTGGGTCCAGGGAGTGATGTGGGTCCAGGGAGTGATGTGGGTCCAGGGAGTGATGTGGGTCCAGGGAGGAATGTGGGTCCAGGGAGTGATGTGGGTCCAGGGAGTGATGTGGGTCCAGGGAGTGATGTGGGTCCAGGGAGTGACGTGGGTCCAGGGAGTGATGTGGGTCCAGGGAGGAATGTGGGTCCAGGGCGTGATGTGGGTCCAGGGAGTGACGTGGGTCCAGGGAGTGATGTGGGTCCAGGGAGGAATGTGGGTCCAGGGAGTGATGTGGGTCCAGGGAGTGACGTGGGTCCAGGGAGTGATGTGGGTCCAGGGAGGAATGTGGGTCCAGGGAGTGATGTGGGTCCAGGGAGTGACGTGGGTCCAGGGAGTGATGTGGGTCCAGGGAGTGATGTGGGTCCAGGGAGTGATGTATGTCCAGAGAGTGATGTGGGTCCAGGGAGTGATGTGGGTCCAGAGAGTGATGTGGGTCCAGGGAGTGATGTGGGTCCAGAGAGTGATGTGGGTCCAGGGAGTGATGTAGGTCCAGGGAGTGATGTGGGTCCAGGGAGTGACGTGGGTCCAGGAAGTGATGTGGGTCCAGGGAGGAATGTGGGTCCAGGGAGTGATGTGGGTCCAGGGAGTGACGTGGGTCCAGGGAGTGATGTGGGTCCAGGGAGTGATGTGGGTCCAGGGAGTGATGTGGATCCAGGGAGTGACGTGGGTCCAGGGAGTGATGTGGGTCCAGGGAGTGATGTGGATCCAGGGAGTGATGTGGGTCCAGGGAGGAATGTGGGTCCAGGGAGTGATGTGGGTCCAGGGAGTGACGTGGGTCCAGGGAGTGATGTGGGTCCAGGGAGTGATGTGGATCCAGGGAGTGATGTGGGTCCAGGGAGGAATGTGGGTCCAGGGAGTGATGTGGGTCCAGGGAGTGACGTGGGTCCAGGGAGTGATGTGGGTCCAGGGAGTGATGACGGTCAGAGAGTGATGTGGGTCCAGGGAGTGACGTGGGTCCAGGGAGTGATGTGGGTCCAGAGAGTGATGTGGGTCCACGGAGTGACGTGGGTCCAGGGAGTGATGTGGGTCCAGGGAGTGACGTGGGTCCAGGGAGTGACGTGGGTCCAGGGAGTGATGTGGGTCCAGAGAGTGACGTGGGTCCAGGGAGTGACGTGGGTCCAGGGAGTGACGTGGGTCCAGGGAGTGACGTGGGTCCAGGGAGTGATGTGGGTCCAGAGAGTGATGTGGGTCCAGAGAGTGATGTGGGTCCAGGGAGTGATGTGGGTCCAGGGAGTGATGTGGGTCCAGAGAGTGATGTGGGTCCAGGGAGTGATGTGGGTCCAGGGAGTGACGTGGGTCCAGGGAGTGATGTGGGTCCAGGGAGTGACGTGGGTCCAGGGAGTGACGTGGGTCCAGGGAGTGACGTGGGTCCAGGGAGTGACGTGGGTCCAGGGAGTGATGTGGGTCCAGAGAGTGATGTGGGTCCAGAGAGTGATGTGGGTCCAGGGAGTGATGTGGGTCCAGGGAGTGATGTGGGTCCAGAGAGTGATGTGGGTCCAGAGAGTGATGTGGGTCCAGGGAGTGATGTGGGTCCAGGGAGTGATGTGGGTCCAGAGAGTGATGTGGGTCCAGAGAGTGATGTGGGTCCAGGGAGTGACGTGGGTCCAGGGAGTGACGTGGGTCCAGGGAGTGACGTGGGTCCAGGGAGTGACGTGGGTCCAGGGAGTGATGTGGGTCCAGAGAGTGATGTGGGTCCAGAGAGTGATGTGGGTCCAGGGAGTGATGTGGGTCCAGGGAGTGATGTGGGTCCAGAGAGTGATGTGGGTCCAGAGAGTGATGTGGGTCCAGGGAGTGATGTGGGTCCAGGGAGTGATGTGGGTCCAGGGAGTGATGTGGGTCCAGGGAGTGATGTGGGTCCAGGGAGTGATGTGGGTCCAGGGAGTGATGTGGGTCCAGGGAGTGATGTGGGTCCAGGGAGTGATGTGGGTCCAGGGAGTGATGTGGGTCCAGGGAGTGATGTGGGTCCAGGGAGTGATGTGGGTCCAGAGAGTGACGTGGGTCCAGGGAGTGATGTGGGTCCAGGGAGTGATGTGGGTCCAGGGAGTGATGTGGGTCCAGGGAGTGATGTGGGTCCAGAGAGTGACGTGGGTCCAGGGAGTGATGTGGGTCCAGGGAGTGATGTGGGTCCGGGGAGTGATGTGGGTCCAGGGAGTGATGTGGGTCCAGAGAGTGACGTGGGTACAGGGAGTGATGTGGGTCCAGGGAGTGATGTGGGTCCAGGGAGTGATGTGGGTCCAGGGAGTGATGTGGGTCCAGGGAGTGATGTGGGTCCAGGGAGTGACGTGGGTCCAGGGAGTGATGTGGGTCCAGGGAGTGATGTGGATCCAGGGAGTGATGTGGGTCCAGGGAGTGATGTGGGTCCAGGGAGTGATGTGGGTCCAGGGAGTGATGTGGGTCCAGGGAGTGATGTGGGTCCAGGGAGTGATGTGAGTCCAGGGAGTGATGTGGGTCCAGGGAGGGACGTGGGTCCAGGGAGTGATGTGGGTCCAGGGAGTGATGTGGGTCCAGGGAGTGATGTGGGTCCAGGGAGTGATGTGGGTCCAGGGAGTGATGTGGGTCCAGGGAGTGACGTGGGTCCAGGGAGTGACGTGGGTCCAGGGAGTGATGTGGGTCCAGGGAGTGATGTGGGTCCAGGGAGTGACGTGGGTCCAGGGAGTGACGTGGGTCCAGGGAGTGACGTGGGTCCAGGGAGTGATGTGGGTCCAGGGAGTGACGTGGGTCCAGGGAGTGATGTGGGTCCAGGGAGTGACGTGGGTCCAGGGAGTGATGTGGGTCCAGGGAGGAATGTGGGTCCAGGGAGTGATGTGGGTCCAGGGAGTGACGTGGGTCCAGGGAGTGATGTGGGTCCAGGGAGTGATGTGGGTCCAGGGAGTGATGTGGGTCCAGGGAGTGATGTGGGTCCAGGGAGTGATGTGGGTCCAGGGAGTGATGTTGGTCCAGGGAGTGATGTGGGTCCAGGGAATGATGTGGGTCCAGGGAGGGATGTGGGTCCAGGGAGTGATGTGGGTCCAGGGAGTGATGTGGATCCAGGGAGTGATGTGGGTCCCGGGAGGGATGTGGGTCCAGGGAGTGATGTGGGTCCAGGGAGTGATGTGGGTCCAGGGAGGGATGTGGGTCCAGGGAGTGATGTGAGTCCAGGGAGGGATGTGGGTCCAGGGAGTGATGAGGGTCCAGGGAGTGATGTGGGTCCAGGGAGTGATGTGGGTCCAGGGAGTGATGTGGGTCCAGGGAGTGATGTGGGTCCAGGGAGTGATGTGGGTCCAGGGAGTGATGTAGGTCCAGGGAGTGATGTGGGTTCAGGGAGGGATGTGGGTCCAGGGAGTGATGTGGGTCCAGGGAGTGATGTGGGTCCAGGGAGTGATGTGGGTCCAGGGAGTGATGTGGGTCCAGGGAGTGATGTGGGTCCAGGGAGGGATGTGGGTCCAGGGAGTGATGTGGGTCCGGGGAGTGATGTGGGTCCAGGGAGTGATGTGGGTCCAGGGAGGGATGTGGGTCCAGGGAGTGATGTGGGTCCAGGGAGTGATGTGGGTCCAGGGAGTGATGTGGGTCCAGGGAGTGATGTGGGTCCAGGGAGGGATGTGGGTCCAGGGAGTGATGTGGGTCTAGGGAGTGATGTGGGTCCAGGGACGGATGTGGGTCCAGAGAGTGATGTGGGTCCAGGGAGGGATGTGGGTCCAGGGAGTGATGTGGGTCCAGGGAGTGATGTGGGTTCAGGGAGTGATGTGGGTCCAGGGAGTGATGTGGGTCCAGGGAGTGATGTGGATCCAGGGAGTGATGTGGGTCCAGGGAGGGATGTGGGTCCAGGGAGTGATGTGGGTCCAGGGAGTGATGTGGGTCCAGGGAGTGATGTGGGTCCAGGGAGTGATGTGGGTCCAGGGAGTGATGTGGGTCCAGGGAGTGATGTGGGTCCAGGGAGTGATGTGGGTCCAGGGAGTGATGTGGGTCCAGGGAGTGATGTGGGTCCAGGGAGTGATGTGGGTCCAGGGAGTGACGTGGGTCCAGGGAGTGATGTGGGTCCAGGGAGTGATGTGGGTCCAGGGAGTGATGTGGGTCCAGGGAGTGATGTGGGTCCAGGGAGTGATGTGGGTCCAGGGAGTGACGTGGGTCCAGGGAGTGACGTGGGTCCAGGGAGTGATGTGGGTCCAGGGAGTGATGTGGGTCCAGGGAGTGACGTGGGTCCAGGGAGTGACGTGGGTCCAGGGAGTGACGTGGGTCCAGGGAGTGATGTGGGTCCAGGGAGTGACGTGGGTCCAGGGAGTGATGTGGGTCCAGGGAGTGACGTGGGTCCAGGGAGTGATGTGGGTCCAGGGAGGAATGTGGGTCCAGGGAGTGATGTGGGTCCAGGGAGTGACGTGGGTCCAGGGAGTGATGTGGGTCCAGGGAGGAATGTGGGTCCAGGGAGTGATGTGGGTCCAGGGAGTGACGTGGGTCCAGGGAGTGATGTGGGTCCAGGGAGTGATGTGGGTCCAGGGAGTGATGTGGGTCCAGGGAGTGATGTGGGTCCAGGGAGGAATGTGGGTCCAGGGAGTGATGTGGGTCCAGGGAGTGATGTGGGTCCAGGGAGTGATGTGGGTCCAGGGAGTGACGTGGGTCCAGGGAGTGATGTGGGTCCAGGGAGGAATGTGGGTCCAGGGCGTGATGTGGGTCCAGGGAGTGACGTGGGTCCAGGGAGTGATGTGGGTCCAGGGAGGAATGTGGGTCCAGGGAGTGATGTGGGTCCAGGGAGTGACGTGGGTCCAGGGAGTGATGTGGGTCCAGGGAGGAATGTGGGTCCAGGGAGTGATGTGGGTCCAGGGAGTGACGTGGGTCCAGGGAGTGATGTGGGTCCAGGGAGTGATGTGGATCCAGGGAGTGATGTATGTCCAGAGAGTGATGTGGGTCCAGGGAGTGATGTGGGTCCAGAGAGTGATGTGGGTCCAGGGAGTGATGTGGGTCCAGAGAGTGATGTGGGTCCAGGGAGTGATGTAGGTCCAGGGAGTGATGTGGGTCCAGGGAGTGACGTGGGTCCAGGAAGTGATGTGGGTCCAGGGAGGAATGTGGGTCCAGGGAGTGATGTGGGTCCAGGGAGTGACGTGGGTCCAGGGAGTGATGTGGGTCCAGGGAGTGATGTGGGTCCAGGGAGTGATGTGGATCCAGGGAGTGACGTGGGTCCAGGGAGTGATGTGGGTCCAGGGAGTGATGTGGATCCAGGGAGTGATGTGGGTCCAGGGAGGAATGTGGGTCCAGGGAGTGATGTGGGTCCAGGGAGTGACGTGGGTCCAGGGAGTGATGTGGGTCCAGGGAGTGATGTGGATCCAGGGAGTGATGTGGGTCCAGGGAGGAATGTGGGTCCAGGGAGTGATGTGGGTCCAGGGAGTGACGTGGGTCCAGGGAGTGATGTGGGTCCAGGGAGTGATGACGGTCAGAGAGTGATGTGGGTCCAGGGAGTGACGTGGGTCCAGGGAGTGATGTGGGTCCAGAGAGTGATGTGGGTCCACGGAGTGACGTGGGTCCAGGGAGTGATGTGGGTCCAGGGAGTGACGTGGGTCCAGGGAGTGACGTGGGTCCAGCGAGTGATGTGGGTCCAGAGAGTGACGTGGGTCCAGGGAGTGACGTGGGTCCAGGGAGTGACGTGGGTCCAGGGAGTGACGTGGGTCCAGGGAGTGATGTGGGTCCAGAGAGTGATGTGGGTCCAGAGAGTGATGTGGGTCCAGGGAGTGATGTGGGTCCAGGGAGTGATGTGGGTCCAGAGAGTGATGTGGGTCCAGGGAGTGATGTGGGTCCAGGGAGTGACGTGGGTCCAGGGAGTGATGTGGGTCCAGGGAGTGACGTGGGTCCAGGGAGTGACGTGGGTCCAGGGAGTGACGTGGGTCCAGGGAGTGACGTGGGTCCAGGGAGTGATGTGGGTCCAGAGAGTGATGTGGGTCCAGAGAGTGATGTGGGTCCAGGGAGTGATGTGGGTCCAGGGAGTGATGTGGGTCCAGAGAGTGATGTGGGTCCAGAGAGTGATGTGGGTCCAGGGAGTGATGTGGGTCCAGGGAGTGATGTGGGTCCAGAGAGTGATGTGGGTCCAGAGAGTGATGTGGGTCCAGGGAGTGACGTGGGTCCAGGGAGTGACGTGGGTCCAGGGAGTGACGTGGGTCCAGGGAGTGACGTGGGTCCAGGGAGTGATGTGGGTCCAGAGAGTGATGTGGGTCCAGAGAGTGATGTGGGTCCAGGGAGTGATGTGGGTCCAGGGAGTGATGTGGGTCCAGAGAGTGATGTGGGTCCAGAGAGTGATGTGGGTCCAGGGAGTGATGTGGGTCCAGGGAGTGATGTGGGTCCAGGGAGTGATGTGGGTCCAGGGAGTGATGTGGGTCCAGGGAGTGATGTGGGTCCAGGGAGTGATGTGGGTCCAGGGAGTGATGTGGGTCCAGGGAGTGATGTGGGTCCAGGGAGTGATGTGGGTCCAGGGAGTGATGTGGGTCCAGGGAGTGATGTGGGTCCAGGGAGTGATGTGGGTCCAGGGAGTGATGTGGGTCCAGAGAGTGACGTGGGTCCAGGGAGTGATGTGGGTCCAGGGAGTGATGTGGGTCCAGGGAGTGATGTGGGTCCAGGGAGTGATGTGGGTCCAGAGAGTGACGTGGGTCCAGGGAGTGATGTGGGTCCAGGGAGTGATGTGGGTCCGGGGAGTGATGTGGGTCCAGGGAGTGATGTGGGTCCAGAGAGTGACGTGGGTCCAGGGAGTGATGTGGGTCCAGGGAGTGATGTGGGTCCAGGGAGTGATGTGGGTCCAGGGAGTGATGTGGGTCCAGGGAGTGACGTGGGTCCAGGGAGTGACGTGGGTCCAGGGAGTGATGTGGGTCCAGGGAGTGATGTGGATCCAGGGAGTGATGTGGGTCCAGGGAGTGATGTGGGTCCAGGGAGTGATGTGGGTCCAGGGAGTGATGTGGGTCCAGGGAGTGATGTGGGTCCAGGGAGTGATGTGAGTCCAGGGAGTGATGTGGGTCCAGGGAGGGACGTGGGTCCAGGGAGTGATGTGGGTCCAGGGAGTGATGTGGGTCCAGGGAGTGATGTGGGTCCAGGGAGTGATGTGGGTCCAGGGAGTGATGTGGGTCCAGGGAGTGACGTGGGTCCAGGGAGTGACGTGGGTCCAGGGAGTGATGTGGGTCCAGGGAGTGATGTGGGTCCAGGGAGTGACGTGGGTCCAGGGAGTGACGTGGGTCCAGGGAGTGACGTGGGTCCAGGGAGTGATGTGGGTCCAGGGAGTGACGTGGGTCCAGGGAGTGATGTGGGTCCAGGGAGTGACGTGGGTCCAGGGAGTGATGTGGGTCCAGGGAGGAATGTGGGTCCAGGGAGTGATGTGGGTCCAGGGAGTGACGTGGGTCCAGGGAGTGATGTGGGTCCAGGGAGGAATGTGGGTCCAGGGAGTGATGTGGGTCCAGGGAGTGACGTGGGTCCAGGGAGTGATGTGGGTCCAGGGAGTGATGTGGGTCCAGGGAGTGATGTGGGTCCAGGGAGTGATGTGGGTCCAGGGAGGAATGTGGGTCCAGGGAGTGATGTGGGTCCAGGGAGTGATGTGGGTCCAGGGAGTGATGTGGGTCCAGGGAGTGACGTGGGTCCAGGGAGTGATGTGGGTCCAGGGAGGAATGTGGGTCCAGGGCGTGATGTGGGTCCAGGGAGTGACGTGGGTCCAGGGAGTGATGTGGGTCCAGGGAGGAATGTGGGTCCAGGGAGTGATGTGGGTCCAGGGAGTGACGTGGGTCCAGGGAGTGATGTGGGTCCAGGGAGGAATGTGGGTCCAGGGAGTGATGTGGGTCCAGGGAGTGACGTGGGTCCAGGGAGTGATGTGGGTCCAGGGAGTGATGTGGGTCCAGGGAGTGATGTATGTCCAGAGAGTGATGTGGGTCCAGGGAGTGATGTGGGTCCAGAGAGTGATGTGGGTCCAGGGAGTGATGTGGGTCCAGAGAGTGATGTGGGTCCAGGGAGTGATGTAGGTCCAGGGAGTGATGTGGGTCCAGGGAGTGACGTGGGTCCAGGAAGTGATGTGGGTCCAGGGAGGAATGTGGGTCCAGGGAGTGATGTGGGTCCAGGGAGTGACGTGGGTCCAGGGAGTGATGTGGGTCCAGGGAGTGATGTGGGTCCAGAGAGTGATGTGGATCCAGGGAGTGACGTGGGTCCAGGGAGTGATGTGGGTCCAGGGAGTGATGTGGATCCAGGGAGTGATGTGGGTCCAGGGAGGAATGTGGGTCCAGGGAGTGATGTGGGTCCAGGGAGTGACGTGGGTCCAGGGAGTGATGTGGGTCCAGGGAGTGATGTGGATCCAGGGAGTGATGTGGGTCCAGGGAGGAATGTGGGTCCAGGGAGTGATGTGGGTCCAGGGAGTGACGTGGGTCCAGGGAGTGATGTGGGTCCAGGGAGTGATGACGGTCAGAGAGTGATGTGGGTCCAGGGAGTGACGTGGGTCCAGGGAGTGATGTGGGTCCAGAGAGTGATGTGGGTCCACGGAGTGACGTGGGTCCAGGGAGTGATGTGGGTCCAGGGAGTGACGTGGGTCCAGGGAGTGACGTGGGTCCAGGGAGTGATGTGGGTCCAGAGAGTGACGTGGGTCCAGGGAGTGACGTGGGTCCAGGGAGTGACGTGGGTCCAGGGAGTGATGTGGGTCCAGAGAGTGATGTGGGTCCAGAGAGTGATGTGGGTCCAGGGAGTGATGTGGGTCCAGGGAGTGATGTGGGTCCAGAGAGTGATGTGGGTCCAGGGAGTGATGTGGGTCCAGGGAGTGACGTGGGTCCAGGGAGTGATGTGGGTCCAGGGAGTGACGTGGGTCCAGGGAGTGACGTGGGTCCAGGGAGTGATGTGGGTCCAGGGAGTGACGTGGGTCCAGGGAGTGATGTGGGTCCAGGGAGTGACGTGGGTCCAGGGAGTGACGTGGGTCCAGGGAGTGACGTGGGTCCAGGGAGTGACGTGGGTCCAGGGAGTGATGTGGGTCCAGGGAGTGACGTGGGTCCAGGGAGTGACGTGGGTCCAGGGAGTGACGTGGGTCCAGGGAGTGATGTGGGTCCAGGGAGTGACGTGGGTCCAGGGAGTGATGTGGGTCCAGGGAGTGATGTGGATCCAGGGAGTGATGTGGGTCCAGGGAGGAATGTGGGTCCAGGGAGTGATGTGGGTCCAGGGAGTGACGTGGGTCCAGGGAGTGATGTGGGTCCAGGGAGTGATGACGGTCAGAGAGTGATGTGGGTCCAGGGAGTGACGTGGGTCCAGGGAGTGATGTGGGTCCAGAGAGTGATGTGGGTCCACGGAGTGACGTGGGTCCAGGGAGTGATGTGGGTCCAGGGAGTGACGTGGGTCCAGGGAGTGACGTGGGTC
This sequence comes from Cherax quadricarinatus, assembly GCF_038502225.1. NCBI lineage: Eukaryota > Metazoa > Arthropoda > Malacostraca > Decapoda > Parastacidae > Cherax > Cherax quadricarinatus. The sequence continues at coordinate 9,640,814 of NC_091335.1, read as the reverse complement.
CAGGGAGTGATGTGGGTCCAGAGAGTGACGTGGGTCCAGGGAGTGACGTGGGTCCAGGGAGTGACGTGGGTCCAGGGAGTGACGTGGGTCCAGGGAGTGATGTGGGTCCAGAGAGTGATGTGGGTCCAGAGAGTGATGTGGGTCCAGGGAGTGATGTGGGTCCAGGGAGTGATGTGGGTCCAGAGAGTGATGTGGGTCCAGGGAGTGATGTGGGTCCAGGGAGTGACGTGGGTCCAGGGAGTGATGTGGGTCCAGGGAGTGACGTGGGTCCAGGGAGTGACGTGGGTCCAGGGAGTGACGTGGGTCCAGGGAGTGACGTGGGTCCAGGGAGTGATGTGGGTCCAGAGAGTGATGTGGGTCCAGAGAGTGATGTGGGTCCAGGGAGTGATGTGGGTCCAGGGAGTGATGTGGGTCCAGAGAGTGATGTGGGTCCAGAGAGTGATGTGGGTCCAGGGAGTGATGTGGGTCCAGGGAGTGATGTGGGTCCAGAGAGTGATGTGGGTCCAGAGAGTGATGTGGGTCCAGGGAGTGACGTGGGTCCAGGGAGTGACGTGGGTCCAGGGAGTGACGTGGGTCCAGGGAGTGACGTGGGTCCAGGGAGTGATGTGGGTCCAGAGAGTGATGTGGGTCCAGAGAGTGATGTGGGTCCAGGGAGTGATGTGGGTCCAGGGAGTGATGTGGGTCCAGAGAGTGATGTGGGTCCAGAGAGTGATGTGGGTCCAGAGTGATGTGGGTCCAGGGAGTGATGTGGGTCCAGGGAGTGATGTGGGTCCAGGGAGTGATGTGGGTCCAGCGAGTGATGTGGGTCCAGGGAGTGATGTGGGTCCAGGGAGTGATGTGGGTCCAGGGAGTGATGTGGGTCCAGGGAGTGATGTGGGTCCAGGGAGTGATGTGGGTCCAGGGAGTGATGTGGGTCCAGAGAGTGACGTGGGTCCAGGGAGTGTTGCGGGTCCTGTGAGTGATGTGGGTCCAGGGAGTGATGTGGGTCCAGGGAGTGATGTGGGTCCAGAGAGTGACGTGGGTCCAGGGAGTGATGTGGGTCCAGGGAGTGATGTGGGTCCGGGGAGTGATGTGGGTCCAGGGAGTGATGTGGGTCCAGAGAGTGACGTGGGTCCAGGGAGTGATGTGGGTCCAGGGAGTGATGTGGGTCCAGGGAGTGATGTGGGTCCAGGGAGTGATGTGGGTCCAGGGAGTGACGTGGGTCCAGGGAGTGACGTGGGTCCAGGGAGTGATGTGGGTCCAGGGAGTGATGTGGATCCAGGGAGTGATGTGGGTCCAGGGAGTGATGTGGGTCCAGGGAGTGATGTGGGTCCAGGGAGTGATGTGGGTCCAGGGAGTGATGTGGGTCCAGGGAGTGATGTGAGTCCAGGGAGTGATGTGGGTCCAGGGAGGGACGTGGGTCCAGGGAGTGATGTGGGTCCAGGGAGTGATGTGGGTCCAGGGAGTGATGTGGGTCCAGGGAGTGATGTGGGTCCAGGGAGTGATGTGGGTCCAGGGAGTGACGTGGGTCCAGGGAGTGACGTGGGTCCAGGGAGTGATGTGGGTCCAGGGAGTGATGTGGGTCCAGGGAGTGACGTGGGTCCAGGGAGTGACGTGGGTCCAGGGAGTGACGTGGGTCCAGGGAGTGATGTGGGTCCAGGGAGTGACGTGGGTCCAGGGAGTGATGTGGGTCCAGGGAGTGACGTGGGTCCAGGGAGTGATGTGGGTCCAGGGAGGAATGTGGGTCCAGGGAGTGATGTGGGTCCAGGGAGTGACGTGGGTCCAGGGAGTGATGTGGGTCCAGGGAGGAATGTGGGTCCAGGGAGTGATGTGGGTCCAGGGAGTGACGTGGGTCCAGGGAGTGATGTGGGTCCAGGGAGTGATGTGGGTCCAGGGAGTGATGTGGGTCCAGGGAGTGATGTGGGTCCAGTGAGGAATGTGGGTCCAGGGAGTGATGTGGGTCCAGGGAGTGATGTGGGTCCAGGGAGTGATGTGGGTCCAGGGAGTGACGTGGGTCCAGGGAGTGATGTGGGTCCAGGGAGGAATGTGGGTCCAGGGCGTGATGTGGGTCCAGGGAGTGACGTGGGTCCAGGGAGTGATGTGGGTCCAGGGAGGAATGTGGGTCCAGGGAGTGATGTGGGTCCAGGGAGTGACGTGGGTCCAGGGAGTGATGTGGGTCCAGGGAGGAATGTGGGTCCAGGGAGTGATGTGGGTCCAGGGAGTGACGTGGGTCCAGGGAGTGATGTGGGTCCAGGGAGTGATGTGGGTCCAGGGAGTGATGTATGTCCAGAGAGTGATGTGGGTCCAGGGAGTGATGTGGGTCCAGAGAGTGATGTGGGTCCAGGGAGTGATGTGGGTCCAGAGAGTGATGTGGGTCCAGGGAGTGATGTAGGTCCAGGGAGTGATGTGGGTCCAGGGAGTGACGTGGGTCCAGGAAGTGATGTGGGTCCAGGGAGGAATGTGGGTCCAGGGAGTGATGTGGGTCCAGGGAGTGACGTGGGTCCAGGGAGTGATGTGGGTCCAGGGAGTGATGTGGGTCCAGAGAGTGATGTGGATCCAGGGAGTGACGTGGGTCCAGGGAGTGATGTGGGTCCAGGGAGTGATGTGGATCCAGGGAGTGATGTGGGTCCAGGGAGGAATGTGGGTCCAGGGAGTGATGTGGGTCCAGGGAGTGACGTGGGTCCAGGGAGTGATGTGGGTCCAGGGAGTGATGTGGATCCAGGGAGTGATGTGGGTCCAGGGAGGAATGTGGGTCCAGGGAGTG
>NC_091335.1:9620571-9633071 GCF_038502225.1 Cherax quadricarinatus | reverse complement strand
GAAATATAGCGTCCAGTGAACAAACCACCATGTAAAACCGGTGTCAGGAGACACTTGTCCTGTTTCCTGACGCACAACACTACACCACCTTGTATCTCCCTTCAGACATAAGCCAGCCTCCCCTCTCTAAATACAGCCTGGCTGCCAACGTAAATACTTCATCGTAACTCAGATGGTAAGATTAGCCAGTCCTCCGAACGACAGAGAATGTCGAAATAATTTCATTTCCCTACACAAAGCGTCAAGAATCCCCCTCCCTCACACAGGTCCTGAAACAGGAGGCTGTCCTCCTGCCTCAAGTAAACTAACATGGACTTTCTTACGGGAAAAAAACGTAGGTTCTTACAATAAATGATAGGAGTTCTTACAATAAATGAAGAGCTCTTACAATGAATAAAGAGTTCTTACAATGAAAGATGAGTTCTTACAATGAAAGATGTGTTCTTAAAATGAATGATGAGTCTTTCACTGTAACATTTTGCTGTATATAGGACAAATCTCCTCTACACACAACTTCATTACTGTCTGCAGTACAGCCATTCATTATGAACCATTTTATTTTTTTCCAAGCAAATCTCAGAGAATACAAAGAATCCCAGACCTGCAAAAAATATAGTAATATCCTTTTTCTATCCTTTTGCGCCCAGCCCACCTGTAACTTAGTGGCCGCAGCGTTCGGTTCACACCCGACAGGAGCATGGCTCTATTCTCTGGCTGGACTAAACTTAAGAGCATTGTCCTTAAACCTGTTGCTACCCCTGTTTGCCTAGCACTAAACAGGTACCTGGGTGTTACCTGACTGTTGTGGATGGCATCCTAGGAGGTAGTAATAATAATAATATCTTTATTTTCTACAGGTACATGTACAAGGTATACAGGCCTAACTTGTTATGCTGAGCATTTCGGGCAAATTAGGTCAGTTTTTGTCCCAGGATGCGACCCACACCAGTCAACTAATAGCTTTACATCGCACTGGCTTTTGCAATGAACTGAGGTACAGTAACAGCTCTTAACTGACTCACGAAATCGTAATGACATGATTACAAACAAACCACGGTATGCGCTGGTCTGGAGTTTTACGACTCGCTTCCCGCGAGTTCAATCCCTACCCATACTGTGGTTTACAACAGCTTTTAGCCTGTAAATCAGGTAGGATAACAGCTCTGTAAATGAGCTGGGGTATGATAACAGCTGTAAATTGAATTCTGAAAACTAAATTTTCATCTCTTCCCACTCCTGTTGTCTCAATTAGGATACTTTATCACTTTACCTACAGAGAAAGTGAGAGAGCAGCCTCTTTCACACTCACAGTCTCCCTACAGAGAGTGTGTGAGCAGGATAACCCAGGAGACAGGATATCTCGTCAGCCAGGATAATCTAGCAGACAGGATAACCCAGGAGACTGGATAACCCAGCAGACAGGATAACCCAGCAAACAGGATAATCCGGCAGACAGGATAACCCAGCAGACAGAATAATCCAGCAGATAAGATAACCCATGAGACTTCAGATAATTGAACCTCCCCTCAGATAGTCTCTCTCTCTCTCACTCCTGGGAATGCTGTGCTCTGTTAATTCAATTCCCTGTACTGGTAGCAGGTTAGAAAGCCCTGGTCAGCGCACCTGGTAACATGAGTGGCTGTTGAACCTTCACGAGGGGCTTTCACAGACGGGGTTTTGTGTATTTGTGAGATATTGTGCGATGTAGTTACTGAGAGTTGTGTTAGTGGGGTGAGAGGTCGAGTCTTAGAGTGGTGGTTGTGGTCTGATGTTGTTGCTAATGGTTGTGATGGTGGTGGTGTGGTAGTCATGGTGATATGCTAAGTGGTGGTGGTGGTGTGGTAGTGATGGTGATTATAGTATGCTGGTGGTGGTGGTGGTGTGGTAATGATGGTGATGACAGTATGCTGGTGGTGGTAGTGTGGTAGTGATGGTGATGACAGTATACTGGTGGTGGTGTTGTGGTAGTGATGGTGATGACAGTATGCTGGTGGTGGTGTTATGTAGTGATGGTGATGATAGTATGCTGGTAGTGGTGGTATGGTAGTTATGGTGGTGGTAGAATGTTAGTGGTAGTGTTGTGATAGTCATGGTGGTGGTGTGGTAGTCATGGTGCTGGTGATGGTGTGGTACTCATGGTACTGGTGTGGTAGTTATGATAATGGTAGAATGTTGGTAGTAGTGGAAACAAAATCCACTCACAGTTTCACGAGGAGGTACGACAGAGCCCGTGTTCACCAGGAACCAGTAAAGGCCAGTCAATTCAATAGCAGTGGCTAGACGGGGCCAAGCTTCGACCCCCACAAGCACAACACCGAGTACAAACTAGCTTCGACCCCCACAAGCACAACACTGCGAGTACAAACTAGCTTCGACCCCCACAAACACAACACTGAGTACAAACTAGCTTCGACCCCCACAAACACAACACTGCGAGTACAAACTAGCTTCGACCCCAACAAACACTGCGAGTACAGACTAGCTTCAACCCCCACAAGCACAGCACTGCGAGTACAAACTAGCTTCGACCCCCATAAACACAGCACTGCGAGTACAAACTAGCTTCGACCCCCATAAACACAACACTATGAGTACAAACTAACTTCAGCCCCCACAAACACTACGAGTACAAACTAGCTTGGACCCCCACAAACACTGCGAGTACAAACTAGCTTGGTCTCCCACAAACACTGAGAGAACAAACTAGCTTGGTCCCCCACAAACACTAAGAGTACAAACTAGCTTGGTCCCCCACAAACACTACGAGTACAAACTAGCTTGGTCCCCCACAAACACTACGAGTACAAACTAGCTTGGACCCCCACAAACACTACGAGTACAAACTAGCTTGGTCCCCCACAAACACTACGAGTACAAACTAGCTTGGTCCCCTACAAACACTACGAGTACAAACTAGCTTGGACCCCCACAAACTACGAGTACAAACTAGCTTGGTCCCCCACAAACTACGAGTACAAACTAGCTTGGTCCCATACAAACACTGCGAGTACAAACTAGCTTGGTCCCCCACAAACACTACGAGTACAAACTAGCTTGGTCCCCTACAAACACTACGAGTGCAAACTAGCTTGGTCCCCTACAAACACTACGAGTACAAACTAGCTTGGACCCCACAAACACTACGAGTACAAACTAGCTTGGACCCCCACAAACACTGCGAGTACAAACTAGCTTGGTCCCCACAAACACTACGAGAACAAACTAGCATGGACCCCCACAAACACTACGAGTACAAACTAGCTTGGTCCCCCACAAACACTACGAGTACAAACTAGCTTGGACCCCCAAACACTGCGAGTACAAACTAGCTTGGTCCCCCACAAACACTACGAGTACAAACTAGCTTGGACCCCCACAAACACTACGAGTACAAACTAGCTTGGTCCCCACAAACACTACGAGTACAAACTAGCTTGGTCCCCCACAAACACTACAAGTACAAAATAATTTGGTCCCCACAAACACTACGAGTACAAACTAGCTTGGACCCCAACAAACACTACGAGTACAAACTAGCTTGGACCCCCACAAAAACTACGAGTACAAACTAGCTTGGACCCCCACGAACACTACGAGTACAAACTAGCTTGGACCCCCACAAACACTACGAGTACAAACTAGCTTGGACCCCCACAAACACTACGAGTACAAACTAGCTTGGACTCCCACAAACACTACGAGTACAAACTAGCTTGGACCCCGACAAACACTACGAGTACAAACTATCTTGGACCCCCACAAACACTACGAGTACAAACTAGCTTGGACCCCCACAAACACTACGAGTACAAACTAGCTTGGACCCCCACAAACACTACGAGTAAAAACTAGCTTGGACCCCCACAAACGCTACGAGTACAAACTAGCTTGAACCCCCACAAACACTACGAGTACAAACTAGCTTGGTCCCCACAAACACTACGAATACAAACTAGCTTGGTCCCCACAAACACTACGAGTACAAACTAGCTTGGACCCCCACAAACACTACGAGTACAAACTAGCTTGGACCCCCACAAACACTACGAGTACAAACTAGCTTGGTCCCCACAAACACTACGAGTACAAGCTAGCTTGGTCCCCACAAACACTACGAGTACAAGCTAGCTTGGTCCCCACAAACACTACGAGTACAATCTAGCTTGGTCCCCACAAACACTACGAGTACAAACTAGCTTGGACACCCACAAACACTACGAGTACAAACTAGCTTGGACCCCCACAAACACTACGAGTACAAACTAGCTTGGTCCCCACAAACACTACGAGTACAAACTAGCTTGGACCCCCACAAACACTACGAGTACAAACTAGCTTGGTCCCCACAAACACTACGAGTACAAACTAGCTTGGTCACCACAAACACTACGAGTACAAACTAGCTTGGTCCCCACAAACACTACGAGTACAAACTATCTTGGTCCCCACAAACACTACGAGTACAAACTAGCTTGGACCCCCACAAACACTACGAGTACAAACTAGCTTGGTCCCCACAAACACTACGAGTACAAACTAGCTTGGTCCCCACAAACTACGAGTAGAAACTAGCTTGGACCCCCACAAACACTACGAGTACAAACTAGCTTGGACCCCCACAAACACTACGAGTACAAACTAGCTTGGTCCCCACAAACACTACGAGTACAAACTAGCTTGGACCCCCACAAACACTACGAGTACAAACTAGCTTGGTCCCCACAAACACTACGAGTACAAACTAGCTTGGTCACCACAAACACTACGAGTACAAACTAGCTTGGTCCCCACAAACACTACGAGTACAAACTATCTTGGTCCCCACAAACACTACGAGTACAAACTAGCTTGGACCCCCACAAACACTACGAGTACAAACTAGCTTGGTCCCCACAAACACTACGAGTACAAACTAGCTTGGTCCCCACAAACTACGAGTACAAACTAGCTTGGACCCCCACAAACACTACGAGTACAAACTAGCTTGGACCCCACAAACACTACGAGTACAAACTAGCTTGGACCCCCACAAACACTACGAGTACAAACTAGCTTGGTCCCCACAAACACTACGAGTACAAACTAGCTTGGACCCTCACAAACACTACGAGTACAAACTAGCTTGGACCCCTACAAACACTACGAGTACAAGCTAGCTTGGTCCCCACAAACACTACGAGTGCAAACTAGCTTGGACCCCCACAGACACTACGAGTACAAACTATCTTGGACCCCCACAAACACTACGAGTACAAACTAGCTTGGACCCCCACAAACACTACGAGTACAAACTAGCTTGGACCCCCACAAACACTACGAGTACAAACTAGCTTGGACCCCCACTAACACTACGAGTACAAACTAGCTTGGACCCCCACAAACACTACGAGTACAAACTAGCTTGGACCCCCACAGACACTACGAGTACAAACTAGCTTGGACCCCTACAGACACTACGAGTACAAACTAGCTTGGACCCCCACAGACACTACGAGTACAAACTAGCTTGGACCCCCACAAACACTACGAGTACAAACTAGCCTGGACCCCCACAAACACTACGAGTACAAACTAGCTTGGACCCCCACAGACACTACGAGTACAAACTAGCTTGGTCCCCACAAACACTACGAGTACAAACTAGCTTGGACCCCTACAAACACTACGAGTACAAACTAGCTTGGTCCCCCACAAACACTACGAGTACAAACTAGCTTGGACCCCCACAAACACTACGAGTACAAACTAGCTTGGACCCCCACAAATACTACGAGTACAAACTAGCTTGGACCCCCACAGACACTACGAGTACAAACTAGCTTGGTCCCCCACAAACACTACGAGTACAAACTAGCTTGGACCCCCACAAACACTACGAGTACAAACTAGCTTGGTCCCCACAAACACTACGAGTACAAACTAGCTTAGACCCCCACAAACACTACGAGTACAAACTAGCTTGGACCCCCACAAACACTACGAGTACAAACTAGCTTGGTCCCCACAAACACTACGAGTACAAACTAGCTTAGACCCCCACAAACACTACGAGTACAAACTAGTTTGAACCCCCACAAACACTACGAGTACAAACTAGCTTGGACCCCCACAAACACTACGAGTACAAACTAGCTTGGACCCCCACAAACACTACGAGTACAAACTAGCTTGTTCCCCACAAACACTACGAGTACAAACTAGCTTGGACCCCCACAAACACTACGAGTACAAACTAGCTTGGACCCCCACAAACACTACGAGTACAAACTAGCTTGGACCCCCACAAACACTACGAGTACAAACTAGCTTGGACCCCCACAAACACTACGAGTACAAACTAGCTTGGACCCCCACAAACACTACGAGTACAAACTAGCTTGGACCCCCACAAACACTACGAGTACAAACTAGCTTGGACCCCCACAAACACTACGAGTACAAACTAGCTTGGACCCCCACAAACACTACGAGTACAAACTAGCTTGGACCCCCACAAACACTACGAGTACAAACTAGCTTGGACCCCCACAAACACTACGAGTACGAACTAGCTTGGACCCCCACAAACACTACGAGTACAAACTAGCTTGGACCCCCACAAACACTACGAGTACAAACTAGCTTGGTCCCCACAAACACTACGAGTACAAACTAGCTTGGTCCCCACAAACACTACGAGTACAAACTAGCTTGGTCCCCACAAACACTACGAGTACAAACTAGCTTGGTCCCCACAAACACTACGAGTACAAACTAGCTTGGTCCCCACAAACACTACGAGTACAAACTAGCTTGGTCCCCACAAACACTACGAGTACAAACTAGCTTGGTCCCCACAAACACTACGAGTACAAACTAGCTTGGTCCCCACAAACACTACGAGTACAAACTAGCTTGGACCCCCACAAACACTACGAGTACAAACTAGCTTGGACCCCCAGAAACACTACGAGTACAAACTAGCTTGGTCCCCACAAACACTACGAGTACAAACTAGCTTGGTCCCCACAAACACTACGAGTACAAACTAGCTTGGTCCCCACAAACACTACGAGTACAAACTAGCTTGGTCCCCACAAACACTACGAGTACAAACTAGCTTGGACCCCCACAAACACTACGAGTACAAACTAGCTTGGACCCCCACAAACACTACGAGTACAAACTAGCTTGGACCCCCACAAACACTACGAGTACAAACTAGCTTGGACCCCCACAAACACTACGAGTACAAACTAGCTTGGACCCCCACAAACACTACGAGTACAAACTAGCTTGGACCCCCACAAACACTACGAGTACAAACTAGCTTGGACCCCCACAAACACTACGAGTACAAACTAGCTTGGACCCCCAAAAACACTACGAGTACAAACTAGCTTGGACCCCCACAAACACTACGAGTACAAACTAGCTTGGACCCCCACAAACACTACGAGTACAAACTAGCTTGGACCCCCACAAACACTACGAGTACAAACTAGCTTGGACCCCCACAAACACTACGAGTACAAACTAGCTTGGACCCCCACAAACACTACGAGTACAAACTAGCTTGGACCCCCACAAACACTACGAGTACAAACTAGCTTGGACCCCCACAAACACTACGAGTACAAACTAGCTTGGACCCCCACAAACACTACGAGTACAAACTAGCTTGGACCCCCACAAACACTACGAGTACAAACTAGCTTGGACCCCCACAAACACTACGAGTACAAACTAGCTTGGACCCCCACAAACACTACGAGTACAAACTAGCTTGGACCCCCACAAACACTACGAGTACAAACTAGCTTGGACCCCCACAAACACTACGAGTACAAACTAGCCTGGACCCCCACAAACACTACGAGTACAAACTAGCTTGGACCCCCACAAACACTACGAGTACAAACTAGCTTGGACCCCCACAAACACTACGAGTACAAACTAGCTTGGACCCCCACAAACACTACGAGTACAAACTAGCCTGGACCCCCACAAACACTACGAGTACAAACTAGCTTGGACCCCCACAAACACTACGAGTACAAACTAGCTTGGACCCCCACAAACACTACGAGTACAAACTAGCTTGGACCCCCACAAACACTACGAGTACAAACTAGCTTGGACCCCCACAAACACTACGAGTACAAACTAGCCAGTTTCACAGCTGACGCACAGGATAGTTTTGGTTTACATCAGAATTCAGCATAAAAATTAAACTTTTCATTTAGGTTCACCTATCAGAGTAAAAAACTTCGTCTTATTTCAAAAATCATTGTCCAAAATAGTTTTATTTTCACGTTTTTTTTTCATAGAACAGTAAGTCTTTTTCCGTAATATATATCGACTATAACTATCAATACTAATAATAATAATAATAATAATAATAATAATAATAATAATAATAATAATATAATAGTATTATTATTGTTATTTGTTTGGAAGTCAAATATATTTGGGTAACTTAGGTAAAGCAATTATCTGTTTCGTGTAATATTAACACACACACACACACACACACACACACACAACCTTCTTGTCTACATTCAACCTTCTTGTCTACATTCAACCTTCTTGTCTACATTCAACCTTCTTGTCTACATTCAACCTTCTTGTCTACATTCAACCTTCTTGTCTACATTCAACCTTCTTGTCTACATTCAACCTTCTTGTCTACATTCAACCTTCTTGTCTACATTCAACCTTCTTGTCTACATTCAACCTTCTTGTCTACATTCAACCTTCTTGTCTACATTCAACCTTCTTGTCTACATTCAACCTTCTTGTCTACATTCAACCTTCTTGTCTACATTCAACCTTCTTGTCTACATTCAACCTTCTTGTCTACATTCAACCTTCTTGTCTACATTCAACCTTCTTGTCTACATTCAACCTTCTTGTCTACATTCAACCTTCTTGTCTACATTCAACCTTCTTGTCTACATTCAACCTTCTTGTCTACAGTCAACCTTCTTGTCTACAGTCAACCTTCTTTTCTACATTCAACCTTCTTGTCTACATTCAACCTTCTTGTCTACATTCAACCTTCTTGTCTACATTCAACCTTCTTGTCTACATTCAGCCTTCTTGTCTACATTCAACCTTCTTGTCTACATTCAGCCTTCTTGTCTACATTCAACCTTCTTGTCTACATTCAACCTTCTTGTCTACATTCAACCTTCTTGTCTACATTCACTCATTCTATCCAGATGCATTGAGATTGTAACTTAAGATGTCAATTCTTGGTCTTCTTTTCGTCCTTCTTGATTTAATTTGTCTCTTTACCTATTTTAGTATTGCCTCTCTAAGACTCTTCCTACTCTACTTTATTCTCAATATTCCTTCTCTAAATACTCTTCCTTCACTGCCTTCACAAACACTTCAGGTATATTGCCTTCCCACGTGAGGGCATTGAAGGAGGTGAGTCAATATATCAGATTCCTGGGTACTCATTTACTGTCTGATTGTTTTGTTATTTATGTCTGATTGGCTTGTGCTTTTCTGCTGGGTGTATAGTGGCATGTACTCAGGTCGTGTGGTGCTAGGTGCACGCACAGGGATGTGTGTGTGTGTGTGTGTGTGTGTGTGTGTGTATCTGTATACTCACAGGGATGTGTGTGTGTGCGTGTACATATCTGTACGCTTACAGGAATGTATGTGTACATGTCTGTACATTCACAGGGATATATACTAAATGATGCACTTACAGGGACGTGTATACAAGTCTTTAAAGTCAGTGTCGTGTACACACGATATACTCACGGTGACGTGCACACACAATACACTCAGTGACATGTACACACGTACACTCAGTGAGTTCCGCATTCCATGTACACAGTGTACAAACACTAAAGCTCTTTATATCAGAAAAAAATATCAAGACTCTCTCTCTCTCTCTCTTTCTTTATTTCACTTTCCAAATCCCACAATCTGTTTTTGTTGTTGTTTTAATGTCAGTTGGAATAGTTTCGGCGCAATTACTTAACACTTTTCTCTCCTTCGCACACTTTTATTCAACTTTCTGCTCTCCAGATTACAAACTTTCTCTCTTCCTTTCCCTCTTCTTTCAACTTTTTTCTTGTTTAACAATAATCTCTGCCAAGCTGTTAGTTGACGGGGATTTAATCTCTACCGTTGCTTTGGTTGAATGGTCGTACGCATTGGTTGACGCTTGGTGTGACACACTGCTAATACTACTACTACTGCTACTACTACTACTATTACCACTACTACCTCCACCGCTACTACCTCGACAACTATCTGTACAACCAATATTACTACTACTACCACCACTATTACAATCAATATTACTAATATTATTACTGCTGCTACCACTGTTACTACTACTACTACCACCACCATTACTACTACTACTATCACCATTACAACAAATATTACTTCTACTGCTGCTAGTAGTACTACCACTACTACTATTACAACCAAAATTACTACTACTGCTATTGCTACTGTTACAACTATTACCACTTCTATCATTACAACCAATATTACTACTACTGCTATTGCTACTGTTACAACTATTACCACCACTACCACTATCATTACAACCAATATTACTACTACTGCTATTGCTACTGTTACAAGTACTACCACCACTACCACTATCATTACAACCAATATTACTGCTACTGCTACTGTTACAACTACTACCACCACTACCACTATCATTACAACCAATATTACTGCTACTGCTATCGCTACTGTTACAACTACTACCACCACTACCACTATCATTACAACCAATATTACTACTACTGCTATTGCTACTGTTACAACTACTACCACCACTACCACTATCAATACAACCAATATTACTACTACTGCTATTGCTACTGTTACAACTACTACCACCACTACCACTATCATTACAACCAATATTACTACTACTGCTATTGCTACTGTTACAACTACTACCACCACTACCACTATCAATACAACCAATATTACTACTACTGCTATTGCTACTGTTACAACTACTACCACCACTACCACTATCATTACAACCAATATTACTACTACTGCTATTGCTACTGTTACAACTACTACCACCACTACCACTATCATTACAACCAATATTACTGCTACTGCTACTGTTACAACTACTACCACCACTACCACTATCATTACAACCAATATTACTACTACTACTGCTGCTACTGTTCAAACTTCAGTCAACACCAGGCCGAAAATTCTCAATACATGACTGAAACAGTTCAAGTAAGAGTGTAGGGGTTTTGAACCTCCGGTATGGTGGTTCTTGAACCTCCGTTGTTGTGGTTCTTGAACCTCCGTTGTTGTGGTTCTTGAACCTCCGTTGTTGTGGTTCTTAAACCTCCGGTGTGGTCGTTCTTAAACCTCCAGTGTGGTGGTTCTTAAACCTCCAGTGTGGTGGTTCTTGAACCTCCGTTATGGTGGTTCTTAAGCCTCCGTTGTGGTTTTTAAACCTCCGTTGTGGTGGTTTTTAAACCTCCGTTGTGGTGGTTTTTAAACCTTCGTTGTGGTGGTTTTTAAACCTCCGTACTGGTGGTTCTTAAAATTCCGTTGTGATGGTTCTTAAACCTCCGTTGTGGTGGTTCTCAAATCTCCGTTGTGGTGGTTTTTAAACATCCGTTGTAGTTCTTAAACCTCCGTTGTGGTGATTTCTAAACCTCCGTTGTGGTGGTTCTTCTACCTCCGTTGTGGTGGTTCTTAAACCTCCGGTGTGGGTTTTTTAAACCTCCGTTGAGGTGGTTCTTGAACCTCCTTTGTGGCGGCTTTTAAACCTCCGTTGTGGTGATTCTTAAACCTCTATTGTGGTGGTTTTTAAACCTCCGTTGTGGTGGTTTTTAAACCCCCGTTGTGGTGGTTCTCAAACCTCCGTTGTGGTGGTTTTTAAACATCCGTTGTGGTTTTTAAACCTCCGTTGTGGTGATTTCTAAACCTCCGTTGTGGTGGTTCTTAAACCTCCGTTGTGGTGGTTCTTAAACCTCCGGTGTGGGTTTTTTAAACCTCCGTTGTGATGGTTCTTGAACCTCCTTTGTGGCGGCTTTTAAACCTCCGTTGTGGTGATTCTTAAACCTCCGTTGTGGTGGTTTTTAAACCTCCGTTGTGGTGGTTTTTAAACCCCCGTTGTGGTGGTTCTTAAACCTCCGTTGTGGTGGTTTTTAAACCTCCGTTGTGGTGATTCTTAAACCTCCGTTGTGGTGGTTTTTAAACCTCCGTTTTGGTGTTTCTTAAACCTCCGGTGTGGTGGTTCTTAAACCTCCGGTGTGGTGGTTTTTAAACCTCCGTTGTGGTGGTTCATAAACCTCCGTTTTGTTGGTTTTTAAACCTCCGTTGCGGTGGTTCTTAAACCTCCATTGTGGTGATTCTTAAACCTCCGTTGTCGTGGTTCTTAAACATCCTTGGTGGTGGTTCTTAAACCTCCGTTGTGGTTCTTGAACCTCCTTCATGGTGGTTCTTAAACCTCCGTTTTGGTTGTTCTTAAACCTCCGTTGTGGTGGTTCTTA
>NC_091335.1:9545571-9615571 GCF_038502225.1 Cherax quadricarinatus | reverse complement strand
TTTTATTCTTATATTGTGGTTTGCTTCTTATTTTCCTGATGAAATTCCGCATTTTTTTTGTCTCTTTCCACTCACTCATATCCCTCTTTTCCCCGTTTTTCTTTCTCCTTTTTTATTTCAGCGGCTTTTCATCTGGTTTCTCTTCCTAGTTCTCCTATTTTTCTTTGTGTTTCCTGTTCTTCTCTTCCTTGTTCCTCGTTCTTTCCTCCTCCCCTCGTTCCGTCCCTTTTCCTCTTCCATTCATTGCTGTTTCATCCTCTCTTCATTCTCACTGCATCTCTCTTCTGTTTCCTCCTTCCTTCTCTTCACTTCTTTCCTCTTTCTATGTATCCTCATTATTTTTGGGGGGCTTCCTCTCTCCTCTTCTTTATCTCTTCGCTACTTCCAGTTCTCTTCCACTTCCTCTTCTCTCTTCACTCTTGCTCCCATATATTTATACACTATCGTCTTATCGTTTCCTCTTCCTGTTCCTCTTTCATAAATTTCCTCCACGCTTCAGATTCTCTATGTAATGTTAGTGCATCTTGAGCACTCTCTCTCTCTCTCTCTCTCTCTCTCTCTCTCTATCTATCTATCTATCTATCTATCTATCTATCTATCTATCTATCTCATAAAAATCATAGAAACATTGCGGTAGGCCTACTGGCTTAGACCTGGCGGCAAATTCTTCGAAAGTCAATATTTCTTTTGCGACTGTGACATGTTGTATCTGTGTCATGTTTGTGTCTGTGTCATGTTTGTGTCTGTGTCATGTTTGTGTCTGTGTCATGTTTGTGTCTGTGTCATGTTTGTGTCTGTGTCAAGTTTGTGTCTGTGTCATGTTTGTGTCTGTGTCATGTTTGCATCTGTCATGTTTTGTGTCTGTGTCATGTTTGCATCTGTGTCATGTTTGTGTCTGTGTCATGTTTGTGTCTTTGTCATGTTTGTGTCTATCATGTTTGCATCTGTGTCATGTTTGTGTCTGTGTCATGTTTGCATCTGTGTCATGTTTGTGTCTGTGTCATGTTTGTGTCTGTGTCATGTTTGTGTCTGTGTCATGTTTGTGTCTGTGTCATGTTTGTGTCTGTATCATGTTTGCATCTGTGTCATGTTTTGTGTCTGTCATGTTTGCATCTGTATCATGTTTGCATCTGTGTCATGTTTTGTGTCTGTATCATGTTTGTGTCTGTGTCATGTTTGCGTCTGTGTCATATTTGTGTCTGTGTCATTTTTGCGTCTGTGTCATGTCTGCGTCTGAGTCATGTTTGCGTCTGTGTCATGTTTGCATCTGTGTCATGTTTTGTGTCTGTATCATGTTTGCATCTGTGTCATGCTTTGTGTCTGTATCATGTTTGTGTCTGTGTCATGTTTGCGTCTGTGTCATATTTGTGTCTGTGTCATGTTTGTGTCTGTGTCATTTTTGCGTCTGTGTCATGTTTGCGTTTGAGTCATGTTTGCGTCTGTGTCATGTTTGCGTCTGTGTAATGTTTGCGTCTGTGTCATATTTGTGTCTGTGTCATGTTTGCGTCTGTGTAATGTTTGCGTCTGTGTCATATTTGTGTCTGTCCTGTTTGCGTCTGTGTCATGTGTGTCTCTGTGTCATGTTTGCGTCTGTATAATGTTTGCGTCTGTGTCATGTTTGTGTTTGTGTCATGTTTGCGTCTGTGTCATGTGTGTCTCTGTGTCATGTTTGCGTCTGTGTCATGTTTGCGTCTGTGTCATGTTTGTGTCTGTGTCATGTTTGCGTCTGTGTCATGTTTGCGTCTGTGTCATGTGTGTCTCTGTGTCATGTTTGCGTCTGTGTCATGTGTGTCTCTGTGTCATGTTTGTGTTTGTGTCATGTTTGCTTCTGTGTCATGTTTGCGTCTGTATCATGTTTGTGTCTGTGTCATGTTTGTGTTTGTGTCATGTTTGTGTCTGTGTCATGTTTGTGTTTGTGTTATGTTTGTGTCTGTGTCATGTTTGTGTCTGTGTCGTGTTTGCTTCTGTGTCTTTTTTGTGTCTGTGTCATGTTTGTGTCTGTGTCATGTTTGTGTCTGTGTCATGTTTGTGTCTGTGTCATGTGTGTGTCTGTTTAAGGTGAATGGTTGTCTTCCGTACCCTCTAGGATGGTTGTCTCCCCTACCCTCTAGGATTGTTGTCTCCCCTACCCTCTGGGATCGTTGTCTCCCCTACCCTCTAGGATTGTTGTCTCCCCTACCCTCTGGGATCGTTGTCTCCCTTACCCTCTAGGATGATTGTCTTCCCTACTCTCTAGGATGATTGCCCCCCTACCCTCTAGGATGGTTGTCTCCCTTACCCTCTAGGATTGTTGTCTCCCCTACCCTCTAGGATTGTTGTCTCCCCTACCCTCTAGGATTGTTGTCTCCCCTACCCTCTAGGATTGTTGTCTCCCCTACCCTCTGGGATCGTTGTCTCCCTTACCCTCTAGGATGGTTGTCTTTCCTACCCTCTAGGATGGTTGTCTCTCCTACCTTCTAGGATGGTTGTCTCCCTTACCCTCTAGGATGGTTGTCTCTCCTACCCTCCTGGATGGTTGTCTTCCCTAAGGGAGTGTACCAGCAAGTGTGGATATCTGTTCATTTCAGTGTCTTAGTGTGGTCGTTATGGTAGGCTATTTTCCTGGCCAGCTCGACCTAGTTCCGTGTGCCTCAACCTTTCTCGGAATTGTAAATAAGTGATATCTTCTCCCCTCGTTGTATGTCAGCGGTGTCTGCTTCTCTGGTGGTAGCACCAGTCTTGTCTGCTTCTCTGGTGGTAGCACCAGTCTTGTCTGCTTCTCTGGTGGTAGCACCAGTCTTGTCTGCTTCTCTGGTGGTAGCACTAGTCTTGTCTGCTGCTCTGGTTGTAGCACCAGTCTTCTCTGCTTCTCTGGTGGTAGCACCAGTCTTACTCTGCTTCTCTGGTGGTAGCACCAGTCTTGTTCGCTTCTCTGGTGGTAGCACCAGTCTTGTTTGCTGCTGTGGTGGTAGCACTAGTATTTTCTGCTGCTGTGGTATTACTCTCAGTGTGCACGCCAGTCCTGCCTCGTTCTCTTGTTTTAGTTTCCAGTGTATTTTAACAATAATGGTATACAATCCCGACAAAATGAGGAATTAGACACATGAGCAACATTGGGGTATGTTTGACGACGTTTCGCCAACCAGTGACTTTATCAGTACATTAGAGATGGACTCTTATATACTGGAATCAAATAAGGTGCAGCAGTTGGAGTTACGCCAGAGGTGAGCGGGACCTAATAGTCGAAGTAAGTCATGTCCAAGAGTTGGGCCATGTATTATGTACCAGTATTGTAATGATACTTGTCTGACATAGCTACACAGTGCACTTTTGGTACTGAGGATATCTCTATCAACATATTTGCTAACCTCTGGCTCAATTCTTGGGCATGACTTACTTCCACTAGTGAGTCCCGCCCGCCCACATGTGACGCGGCTTCAACTGCTGCACCTCATATGACTCCACTGCTTAAGAGTTCATCTTCTTGCCCATGCTTTAGATTCGTCAAGACTAAGGTACTGAACACCTGCTTCCAGGCTGAGGGACTGATTACCACATGTTCCAGTGTCTTACGTATATAGTTTTGCAAGGCTAAGGGACTGAGTACCTAATCTTCCACTGTCTTCAGTTTCAACACCTTGAAATTATCTCTGTGATGAACTGGAGAAACACCTTCAAATAAAGATTCCCAAGTGTTTCACTGTGTTACTGGGTAGTCTGTGTTACACTGTGTTACTGGGTAGTCTGTGTTTCACTGTGTTACTGGGTAGTCTGTGTTTCACTGTGTTACTGGGTAGTCTGTGCTTCACTGTGTTACTGGGTAGTCTGTGTTACACTGTGTTACTGGGTAGTCTGTGTTACACTGTGTTACTGGGTAGTCTGTGTTACTGGGTAGTCTGTGTTACACTGTGTTACTGGGTAGTCTGTGTTACACTGTGTTACTGCTCCTCAACACTGGCAGTGTTCCCTGACGCCTCTATCACTCTTAAGTGGACACTTATGTAAGACGATTAGTGGTAATTTAAAGCCACTTTAAGGTGTGGTAACTATTTAACAATGTTTCATCCACTGTGGGTGATACAGCACCACAGTGGGTGATACAGCACCACTGGATGATACAGCACCACTGTGAGTGATACAGCACCACTGTGAGTGATACAGTACCACTGTGGGTGATACAGTACCACTGGGGGTGATACAGTACCACTGTGGGTGATACAGCACCACTGTGGGTGATACAGTACCACTGTGGGTGATACAGCACCACTGTGAGTGATACAGCACCACTGTGGGTGATACAGCACCACTGTGAGTGATACAGCACCACTGTGAGTGATACAGCACCACTGTGGGTGATACAGCACCACTGTGAGTGATACAGCACCACTGTGGGTGATACAGCACCACTGTGGATGATACAGCACCACTGTGAGTGATACAGCACCACTGTGAGTGATACAGCACCACTGTGAGTGATACAGCACCACTGTGGGTGATACAGCACCACTGTGAGTGATACAGCACCACTGTGGGTGATACAGCACCACTGTGGGTGATACAGCACCACTGTGAGTGATACAGCACCACTGTGGGTGATACAGCACCACTGTGAGTGATACAGCACCACTGTGTGTGATACAGCACCACTGTGAGTGATACAGCACCACTGTGGGTGATACAGCACCACTGTGGGTGATACAGCACCACTGTGAGTGATACAGCACCACTGTGGGTGATACAGCACCACTGTGGATGATACAGCACCACTGTGAGTGATACAGCACCACTGTGGATGATACAGCACCACTGTGAGTGATACAGCACCACTGTGAGTGATACAGCACCACTGTGTGTGATACAGCACCACTGTGAGTGATACAGCACCACTGTGGGTGATACAGCACCACTGTGTGTGATACAGCACCACTGTGAGTGATACAGCACCACTGTGGGTGATACAGCACCACTGTGGGTGATACAGCACCACTGTGGGTGATACAGCACCACTGTGGGTGATACAGCACCACTGTGGGTGATACAGCACCACTGTGGATGATACAGCACCACTGTGGGTGATACAGCACCACTGTGGATGATACAGCACCACTGTGAGTGATACAGCACCACTGTGAGTGATACAGCACCACTGTGGATGATACAGCACCACTGTGAGTGATACAGCACCACTGTGAGTGATACAGCACCACTGTGGGTGATACAGCACCACTGTGGGTGATACAGCACCACTGTGGGTGATACAGCACCACTGTGGATGATACAGCACCACTGTGGGTGATACAGCACCACTGTGGATGATACAGCACCACTGTGGGTGATACAGCACCACTGTGGGTGATACAGCACCACTGTGGGTGATACAGTACCACTGTGGATGATACAGCACCACTGTGGGTGATACAGCACCACTGTGAGTGATACAGCACCACTGTGAGTGATACAGCACCACTGTGGGTGATACAGCACCACTGTGAGTGATACAGCACCACTGTGAGTGATATAGCACCACTGTGAGTGATATAGCACCACTGTGGATGATACAGCACCACTGTGAGTGATACAGCACCACTGTGAGTGATATAGCACCACTGTGAGTGATATAGCACCACTGTGAGTGATACAGCACCACTGTGGATGATACAGCACCACTGTGAGTGATATAGCACCACTGTGGGTGATACAGCACCACTGTGAGTGATATAGCACCACTGTGGATGATACAGCACCACTGTGAGTGATACAGCACCACTGTGGGTGATACAGCACCACTGTGGGTGATACAGCACCACTGTGAGTGATACAGCACCACTGTGGATGATACAGCACCACTGTGAGTGATACAGCACCACTGTGGGTGATACAGCACCACTGTGGGTGATACAGCACCACTGTGAGTGATACAGCACCACTGTGGATGATACAGCACCACTGTGAGTGATATAGCACCACTGTGGGTGATACAGTACCACTGTGGGTGATACAGCACCACTGTGAGTGATACAGCACCACTGTGAGTGAAACGGCACCACTGTGAGTGATACAGCACCACTGTGGATGATACAGCACCACTGTGGATGATACAGCACCAGTGTGGGTGATACAGCACCACTGTGGGTGATAAAGCACCACTGTGGGCGATAAAGCACCACTGTGGGTGATAAAGCACCACTGTGGGCGATAAAGCACCACTGTGGGTGATACAGCACCACTGTGGATGATACAGCACCACTGTGGGTGATACAGCACCACTGTGGGTGATAAAGCACCACTGTGGGTGATAAAGCACCACTGTGGGTGATAAAGCACCACTGTGGGTGATAAAGCACCACTGTGGGTGATAAAGCACCACTGTGGGTGATACAGCACCACTGTGGGTGATACAGTACCACTGTGGGTGATAAAGCACCACTGTGGGTGATACAGCACCACTGTGGGTGATACAGCACCACTGTGGGTGATAAAGCACCACTGTGGGTGATACAGCACCACTGTGGGTGATACAGTACCACTGTGGGGGATAAAGCACCACTGTGGGTGATACAGCACCACTGTGGGTGATACAGCACCACTGTATGTGATACAGCACCACTGTGGGTGATATAGCACCACTGTGGGTGATACAGCACCACTCTGGGTGATACAGCACCACTGTGGGTGATACAGCACCATTGTGGGTGATAAAGCACCACTGTGGGTGATAAAGCACCACTGTGGGTGATACAGCACCATTGTGGGTGATACAGCACCACTTTGGGTGATACAGCACCACTGTGGGTGATACAGCACCACTGTGGGTGATACAGCACCATTGTGGGTGATAAAGCACCACTGTGGGTGATAAAGCACCACTGTGGGTGATACAGCACCATTGTGGGTGATAAACACCACTGTGGGTGATACAGCACCACTGTGGGTGATAAAGCACCACTGTGGGTGATACAGCACCACTGTGGGTGATACAGCACCACTGTGGGTGATACAGCACCACTGTGGGTGATAAAACACCACTGTGGGTGATACAGCACCACTGTGGGTGATACAGCACCACTGTGAGTGATACAGCACCATTGTGGGTGATAAAGCACCACTGTGGGTGATAAAGCACCACTGTGAGTGATACAGCACCACTGTGAGTGATACAGCACCATTGTGGGTGATAAAGCACCACTGTGGGTGATACAGCACCACTGTGGGTGATACAGCACCACTGTGGGTGATACAGCACCACTGTGGATGATACAGTACCACTGTGGGTGATACAGCACCACTGTGGATGATACAGTACCACTGTGGGTGATACAGCACCATTGTGGGTGATAAAGCACCACTGTGGGTGATAAAGCACCACTGTGGGTGATAAAGCACCACTGTGAGTGATACAGTACCACTGTGGGTGATACAGCACCACTGTGGGTGATACAGCACCACTGTGGGTGATACAGTACCACTGTGGGTGATACAGCACCACTGTGGGTGATACAGCACCACTGTGGGTGATACAGCACCACTGTGGATGATACAACACCACTGTGGGTGATACAGCACCATTGTGGGTGATAAACACCACTGTGGGTGATACAGCACCATTGTGGGTGATAAACACCACTGTGGGTGATACAGCACCACTGTGGGTGATAAAGCACCACTGTGGGTGATACAGCACCACTGTGGGTGATACAGCACCACTGTGGATGATACAGTACCACTGTGGGTGATACAGCACCACTGTGGGTGATACAGCACCACTGTGGGTGATACAGCACCACTGTGGGTGATACAGCACCACTGTGGGTGATACAGCACCACTGTGGGTGATACAGCACCACTGTGGATGATACAGCACCACTGTGGGTGATACAGCACCACTGTGGGTGATACAGCACCACTGTGGGTGATACAGCACCACTGTGGGTGATACAGCACCACTGTGGGTGATACAGCACCACTGTGGGTGATAAACACCACTGTGGGTGATAAACACCACTGGTGATCAGTCCCTAGTGTGAGTGGGGAGGGAAAGTGTGCGAATTAATTGCTTTGTGCTCATCCAGGTGCTCAGGTTCAAGCTCTCGTTCGTTCTCGTCCACATTGTTCAGTCTCGTTCTCGTTCGTTCTCGTTTTTTCTTCTGGTTCTTCTCATCTTAATCCTTATTTCTAGAGTTTCGCTCCAGTAGAGCATGAGTTAGTACAACATTAATAATAATAATAATAATAATAATAATAATAATAATAATAATAAATAAAATAATAACAGTAATAATAACTTTAGTAATAATAAATATAATGATAGATATAATAATAACAATAATAATAACATTAACAATATTATTATTACTACTACTACTACCAATAATAATAATACTAATAATAATAATATTAATAATAATAATAATAATAATAATAATAATAATAATAATAATAATAATAATAAAAATATAATCACAATAATAACATTAATAATTATAATAATAATAAATATAATCACAGTAATAATAACAATAATAATAATAATAATAATTTGTACATGGGAAAGAGCTAAACCCGTGTAAGTCTCGCATCACTTGGGAAGCGGAAGGTAATCAGGTTAGCTTTGCAGAATGACAAAGGAGCTAAAAAAAATTTCCGGATCAAGAACTTTTGACTAATGTCGTGGCTTACACCTTGACGGGTCCACGAGTAATAGTGACTCCAGTTCTGCTGGAAGGTAGTCTCTGTAACCTGCTGTAACTACTGAGCCCGTAGCGGGAGTCAGTATCAGCGTCGCACTGCTGGAAGCTTTCAACTTACGCTGACAGATTTCATTACCTCGTGTGTGTAATTTATCCTGTGTCATGGAGGATGACAGTGTACCCATCCTGTGTGATGGAGTATGATAGTGTACCCATCTTGTGTGATGGAGTATGACAGTGTACCCATCCTGTATGATGGAGGATGACAGTGTACCCATCCTGTGTGATGGAGGATGACAGTGTACCCATCCTGTGTGATGGAGGTTGACAGTGTACCCATCCTGTGTGATGGAGTATGATAGTGTACCCATCTTGTGTGATGGAGTATGGCACTGTACCCATCTTGTGTGATGGAGGATGACAGTGTACCCATCCTGTGTGATGGAGTATGATAGTGTACCCATCTTGTGTGATGGAGTATGATAGTGTACCCATCTTGTGTGATGGAGTATGATAGTGTACCCATCCTGTGTGATGGAGGATGACAGTGCACCCATCCTGTGTGATGGAGGATGACAGTGTACCCATCCTGTGTGATGGAGGATGACAATGTACCCATCCTGTGTGATGGAGTATATTGTACCCATCCTGTGTGATGGAGGATGATAGTGTACCCATCCTGTGTGATGGAGGATGACAGTGTACCCATCCTGTGTGATGGAGTATGATATTGTACCCATCCTGTGTGATGGAGTATGATATTGTACCCATCCTGTGTGATGGAGTATGATATTGTACCCATCCTGTGTGATGGAGTATGATATTGTACCCATCCTGTGTGATGGAGTATGATATTGTACCCATCCTGTGTGATGGAGTATGATATTGTACCCATCCTGTGTGATGGAGTATGATATTGTACCCATCCTGTGTGATGGAGTATGATATTGTACCCATCCTGTGTGATGGAGTATGATATTGTACCCATCCTGTGTGATGGAGTATGATATTGTACCCATCCTGTGTGATGGAGGATGACAGTGTACCCATCCTGTGTGATGGAGTATGATATTGTACCCATCCTGTGTGATGGAGGATGACAGTGTACCCATCCTGTGTGATGGAGTATGATATTGTACCCATCCTGTGTGATGGAGTATGATATTGTACCCATCCTGAGTGATGGAGGAGGATAGTGTACCCATCCTGTGTGATGGAGGATGACAGTGGAAATACACGAAACTTTTGTCCACACATTATAACTATTATACAAAATATGGTAATAAAATACTGCTGATTTTCCCATATTTTTAAATAGAAAAATCTAACAGTCACGAGTACATAAAATTTCTGTGTGAGAATCATGTTTCCTCTATGTCTTTGTTGTTCTGACGGCCTTCTGAGTACAAATTCATCTTTCTCTCTTACAGCCTCCTGAGTACAAACTCATCTTTTCTCTGTTCTTCCAGCATCCTGAGTACAAACTTCTCTTTCTCCTTCTAGCCTCCAGAGTACAAATTATCTTTTTGTTCTTCCAGTCTCCAGAGTACAAACTTATCTTTTTGTTCTTCCAGCCTCCAGAGTACAAACTTATCTTTTTGTTCTTCCAGCCTCCAGAGTACAAATTATCTTTTTGTTCTTCCAGTCTCCAGAGTACAAACTTATCTTTTTGTTCTTCCAGCCTCCAGAGTTCAAACTTATCTTTTTGTTCTTCCAGCCTCCAGAGTACAAACTTATCGTTTTGTTCTTCCAGCCTCCAGAGTACAAACTTATCTTTTTGTTCTTCCAGAGTACAAACTTATCTTTTTGTTCTTCCAGCCTCCAGAGTACAAACTTATATTTTTGTTCTTCCAGCCTCCAGAGTACAAACTTAGATTTTTGTTCTTCCAGCCTCCAGAGTACAAACTTATCTTTTTGTTCTTCCAGCCTCCAGAGTACAAACTTATCTTTTTGTTCTTCCAGAGTACAAACTTATCGTTTTGTTCTTCCAGCCTCCAGAGTACAAACTTATCTTTTTGTTCTTCCAGAGTACAAACTTATCGTTTTGTTCTTCCAGCCTCCAGAGTTCAAACTTATCTTTTTGTTCTTCCAGAGTACAAACTTATCTTTTTGTTCTTCCAGCCTCCAGAGTACAAACTTATATTTTTGTTCTTCCAGCCTCCAGAGTACAAACTAGATTTTTGTTCTTCCAGCCTCCAGAGTACAAACTTACCTTTTTGTTCTTCCAGCCTCCAGAGTACAAACTTATCTTTTTGTTCTTCCAGCCTCCTGAGTACAAATTTATCTTTTTGTTCTTCCAGCCTCCTGAGTACAAACTTATTGTTCTTCCAGCCTCCTGAGTACAAACTTATCTTTTTGTTCTTCCAGCCTCCTGAGTACAAACTTATCTTTTTGTTCTTCCAGCCTTCTGAGTACAAACTTATCTTTTTGTTGCCTCCTGAGTACAAACTTATCTTTTTGTTCTTCCAGTCTCCTGAGTACAAACTTATCTTTTAGGTTCTTTCAGCCTCCTGAGTACAAACTTATCTTTTTGTTCTTCCAGCCTCCAGAGTACAAACTTATCTTTTTGTTCTTCCAGCCTCCAGAGTACAAACTTATCTTTTTGTTCTTCCAGCCTCCAGAGTACAAACTTATCTTTTTGTTCTTCCAGCCTCCAGAGTACAAACTTATATTTTTGTTCTTCCAGCCTCCAGAGTACAAACTTATCTTTTTGTTCTTCCAGCCTCCTGAGTACAAACTTATCTTTTTGTTCTTCCAGCCTCCAGAGTACAAACTTATCTTTTTGTTCTTCCAGCCTCCTGAGTACAAACTTATCTTTTTGTTCTTCCAGCCTCCTGAGTACAAACTTATCTTTTTGTTCTTCCAGCCTCCTGAGTACAAACTTATCTTTTTGTTCTTCCAGCCTCCAGAGTACAAACTTATATTTTTGTTCTTCCAGCCTCCAGAGTACAAACTTATCTTTTTGTTCTTCCAGCCTCCTGAGTACAAACTTATCTTTTTGTTCTTCCAGCCTCCAGAGTACAAACTTATCTTTTTGTTCTTCCAGCCTCCAGAGTTCAAACTTATCTTTTTGTTCTTCCAGAGTACAAACTTATCTTTTTGTTCTTCCAGCCTCCAGAGTACAAACTTATCTTTTTGTTCTTCCAGCCTCCAGAGTACAAACTTATCTTTTTGTTCTTCCAGCCTCCAGAGTTCAAACTTATCTTTTTGTTCTTCCAGAGTACAAACTTATCTTTTTGTTCTTCCAGCCTCCAGAGTACAAACTTTTCTTTTTGTTCTTCCAGCCTCCTGAGTACAAACTTATCTTTTTGTTCTTCCAGCCTCCTGAGTACAAACTTATCTTTTTGTTCTTCCAGCCTCCTGAGTACAAACTTATCTTTTTGTTCTTCCAGTCTCCTGAGTACAAACTTATCTTTTAGGTTCTTTCAGCCTCCTGAGTACAAACTTATCTTTTTGTTCTTCCAGCCTCCAGAGTACAAACTTATCTTTTTGTTTTTCCAGCCTTCAGAGTACAAACTTATCTATTTGTTCTTCCAGCCGCCAGAGTACAAACTTATCTTTTTGTTCTTCCAGCCTCCAGAGTACAAACTTATCTTTTTGTTCTTCCAGCCTGCAGAGTACAAACTTATCTTTTTGTTCTTCCAGCCTCCAGAGTACAAACTTATCTTTTTGTTCTTCCAGCCTCCTGAGTACAAACTTATCTTTTTGTTCTTGGAGCCTCCAGAGTACAAACTTATCTTTTTGTTCTTCCAGCCTCCTGAGTACAAACTTATCTTTTTGTTCTTCCAGCCTCCAGAGTACAAACTTATCTTTTTGTTCTTCCAGCCTCCTGAGTACAAACTTATCTTTTTGTTCTTCCAGCCTCCAGAGTACAAACTTATCTTTTTGTTCTTCCAGTCTCCTGAGTACAAACTTATCTTTTTGTTCTTCCAGTCTCCAGAGTACAAACTTATCTTTTTGTTCTTCCAGCCTCCTGAGTACAAACTTATCTTTTTGTTCTTCCAGCCTCCAGAGTACAAACTTATCTTTTTGTTCTTCCAACCTCCTGAGTACAAACTTATCTTTTTGTTCTTCCAGCCTCCTGAGTACAAACTTATCTTTTTGTTCTTCCAGCCTCCTGAGTACAAACTTATCTTTTTGTTCTTCCAGCCTCCTGAGTACAAACTTATCTTTTAGGTTCTTTCAGGCTCCTGAGTACAAACTTATCTTTTTGTTCTTCCAGCCTCCTGAGTACAAACTTATCTTTTTGTTCTTCCAGCCTCCAGAGTACAAACTTATCTTTTTGTTCTTCCAGCCTCCAGAGTACAAACTTATCTTTTTGTTCTTCCAGCCTCCTGAGTACAAACTTATCTTTTTGTTCTTCCAGCCTGTAGAGTACAAACTTATCTTTTTGTTCTTCCAGCCTCCAGAGTACAAACTTATCTTTTTGTTCTTCCAGCCTCCAGAGTACAAACTTATCTTTTTGTTCTTCCAGCCTCCTGAGTACAAACTTATGTTTTTGTTCTTCCAGCCTCCTGAGTACAAACTTATCTTTTTGTTCTTCCAGCCTCCAGAGTACAAACTTATCTTTTTGTTCTTCCAGCCTCCAGAGTTCAAACTTATCTTTTTGTTCTTCCAGCCTCCAGAGTACAAACTTATCTTTTTGTTCTTCCAGCCTCCTGAGTACAAACTTATCTTTTTGTTCTTCCAGCCTGTAGAGTACAAACTTATCTTTTTGTTCTTCCAGCCTCCAGAGTACAAACTACTTTAATCTTAATTTGAAACCTTTGTATCTTGATTTTATTACGAGCGTTAGGTGGTCAGGATGGGGGGGGGGAGTGTACGGTGTGGAAGGTGTTGAGGGAGTGTAAGATGGATGGTATGAGCGGGAAGGAAGACGGGGGAAGAGAGCCTTCAGGTTCTTTAACCTCATGTATTCAGAGAGATGAAACATTTTGTATTTGTTCATTCCCTTTCTCTCTCTCTCTCTCTCTCTCTCTCTCTCTCTCTCTCTCTCTCTCTCTCTCTCTCTCTCTCTCTCTCTCTCTCTCTCTCTCTCTCTCTCTCTCTCTCTCTCTCTCTAACTCTCTCTCTCTCTCTCTCTCTCTCTCTCTCTCTCTCTCTCTCTCTCTCTCTCTCTTTCTCTCTCTTTCTCTCTTTCTCTCTTTCTCTCTCTCTCTTTCTCTCTCTCTCTTAATCTCTCTCTTAACTTTCTCTCTTTCTCTCTCTCTCTCTCTCTCTCTCTCTCTCTCTCTCTCTCTCTCTCTCTCTCTCTCTCTCTCTCTTTTTTTTTTTTTTTTTTTTACACAGGGTTTGACAAGGTTAAGGATCCCTAGCTTTATTGACAGCTATATTACAGGTTAAGGATTCCTAACTTTATTGGAGAAGCAAGAGCTGTTACCTACATCAGCTCATTTGAAAGCATTTTTATTGTTATGAGACATACAAGTACGGGACAGGATGAAGTTGGAGCCATCTGTGGGCCAGCATTTTCATTTGATCAACTGACTTTATCTCGTTGACATCATTATGCTGTACGAATGTTTTCCATACTCGAGTCATCCAGGGTATGTATGATCTCAGATGGAGTGATGTTCTGGAGAAGGGTACAGCCAAAGTGAAGTTGCTGCTTTCTGCCCGTCTTGTGGCATAAAAGCTTGTTTCACGCTGTCCTCGAAGTGGATCCAAGTGTGGTATTTTGACAATATTGGCCTTGTACATAACAGTAAGGCCACCCACATCCCTCCTATGTTGAAGGCTCTGCTGAAATGACAGATCTATCCAGGCGAGAGATGAGACGTCTTGCTCTGTTCTCTACTCTGTCAAGCAGTCGCAGATGAGAGGGGGGGCAGGCAAACCAAGAAAGTGGAGCATACTCAAGGTGTGAGCGTACTTGTGCCTCGTACAGGATCTTGCAACCCCTACTGTCAAGCAGATGCGAGATACGGCGAAGTGCTGTAAGCTTCCTGGCTGCCTTGTTTGCAAGATTTACAACATGGTTCTTCATGGTTAGTTTGTAGTCAAATTTCACCCCAAGGATATCAACTTCTTCTCCAGGTGCCAACATCGTCCCATTCATCCTTCACTTACTGCACCAGCATTACCATCATGGTGCCTAGAGACGATCATTTGCGTTTTCTCAGGTGCAAATGTTACTTGCCATCTATTTCCCCAAGCTGATATAGCTCTCAGCTGGTGATTGATGTAGCTTAGAGCAGCTGGCATTTCTTCTCTTGGATAAGTGAATGTCAGTGTACAGTCGTCTGCATATGCATGTGATTCTGGGATGAGATGAAGAAGGTCGTTGAAGTAGACATTCCATAACAGTGAACCCAGCACGCTTCCTTGTGGAACGCTTGCCCCAATAGGATGCCTTGCTGATTCCGTTCCATTGAGGACTACACTTAGAGATCTACCATGAAGGTAATCACTGAGGAGACATAGCGTAGAGCCTGCAATTCCCAGTGCTCTGTCTCTCTCTCTCTGTCTCTCTCTCTCTCGCTCTCTTTCTCTCTCTCTTTCTCTTTCTCTCTCTTTCTCTTTCTCTCTCTCTCTCTCTCTCTCTCTCTCTCTCTCTCTCTCTCTCTCTCTCTCTCTCTCTCTCTCTCTCTCTCTCTCTCTCTCTCTCTCTCTCTCTCTCTCTCTCTCTCTCTCTCTCTCTCTCTCTCTCTCTCTCTCTCTCTCTCTCTCTCTCTCTCTCTTTCTTTCTCTTTCTCTATCTTTCTTTCTTTCTCTCACACATACACACACATACACACACTACACATATACACACACATACACATACACATACACAACACACACACACACACACACACACACACACACACACACACACACACACACACACACACACACACACACACACACACACACACACACACACACACACACACACATACACTACACTCACACATACACATACACACACACACACACACACACACACACACATACATACACACACACACACACACACACACACACACACACACACACACACACACACACACACACACACACACACACACACACACACACACACACACACACACACACACACACACACACACACACACACACACACACACACACACACACACACACACACACACACACACACACACACACACACACACACACACACACATACACACACACACACATACTCATCCAATCTCCTATTCAGACTAGCAACAAAAATTACCTCACAAAACTACAAATTCACAATTTACAAAACAACAGCTGTGAATAACTCAATTAAAATCACGAACAATTGCTTACTGGTCATTAAAAGAGCAAAGGTCGGAGTGTTTGCCTCGTCACCTGGACAGGTGGTGCCAGGTACTCACCCAGGTAGGGTAAGCAACGCCATAATCACCTAGGGTAAACGACTAATTAACGATCCTAATTAGGAAAACTTGCCTAACACGTCAAAGTGGTTCAGTTCGAGTAGTTAACGAGGCTATTGGTTGGCGATAGTTAGATAATTGGTTGGCGATAGTTCGATAATTGGGTGACTGTACCTACAGTGGTTATTGGAGAGATCACGGTGTGATGGTCCGTGCCGAGGTGACGGTAATAATAGGTAAGTCAAAGAGGGATAATCATTACCATGGTAACAGGTGAATCACATTGTGATATTCGGTACCGTGGAAATAGGTAAGCTACGATGTCGTGGGTCAAATAATAGAAATGGGGGGACCTTTGTGTGGTGGTTCGTACCATGGTCGTAGGTGTCTACCAGCACAGCTTGACGGTGTCTACCAGCACAGCTTGACAATGTCTACCAGCACAGCTTGACAGTATCTACCAGCACAGCTTAACAGTCTAACAGTCATTGGACCAACAGCGACTGCAGGCTTGCCGGATGACCTCAGTGGTCTGAGTGCCAGTAGGCAGAGAGCAGGGAGAACAACTCATGACCGAGGTTCGGGAGATACATTATGATACGGGGGATATGTTATTGTATGGTACCGGGGGGTCTATAACAGTATGGTACAGCTGTTTCTCTGACTGCTAAACAGAAGACTCGCATACCGAGAAAAAACTGTTTCTGTATCACATTTTCTGATTTCCTCTGTTGTGTGTATTCAGGTAGCTCCTACTGCTGTGTGACCTTGTGACCTCTCATTGCTACTTTGTTCAGGTAGTCCCTACTGCATGTGTGACCTTGTGACCTGTCTCATCTTCTTAACTTGTCTCCTGAGAAACAGGCAAAAAATACTTAATAGGAGATTGATTTATTTACACTTTTATGCCCGTTAAAAATTTTCAGGTAATCGTTCAGCTGACTTACTTTTGAGTTTAAAAAGATTTTTGGCTACTGACGAATAAGAAACCAAAAATTTATTGCGAAGCATAACTCGATTTCGTCCAGTTGTGACTAGAAAACCCCATTAACATTTTTTATGGTTACCTGGCGGGTGCTGGATTGGCTGCTTCCATCTGTTTTTTTTTTTTTTTTGGCAATTTCACGATAAAACTCCACACCTCATTTTTCTGGACAAGAAGATGCGCCCGCCGTTTCAATTTCCTGAAGCTGTCTTCGATCAGCTGCGAGACGTAAGTTTGGTCCCGTCTGAGGTACACGACAAGAGAGACTCACCTCGAGGGAACATGACGAGAGGGAACATGACGAGCATGACTGACTGGTGCAGAATGTGAGGGGGAGGGAGACAGTGAAGGGGCAGTATGAGGATATACATGTATGGTGTACATGTATATCCGATGAAGAATTAGACACATGTGCAATATCTAGGTAATTTATGTAGACGTTTCACCATCCAGTGGCTTTATCAGTACAAATTCGAGAACTTAATGGGAAGACTGTAGAACTTTATACGAAAGACGAGGTAATTAGTCCCTCAGTCTTGGAGTTGGTGAAGCTTCACACCTGTGCTTCAGAGTCTTCAAGACTACGGTGCTCTTCTCCAACTGCAAGGTTGAGGGACTGATTACCTCGTCTTTTGTATATAGTTTTACTGTTTTCCAGTTATATGCTTGAATTTATATTGATAAAGGCACTGGATGGCAAGTGTCTAATTCTTCAAGTATGAGGATGATATCAGGATAAGTCAAGTGTAATGAAGACTTAATCAATGCTCAATAATAACTCACATTTAGACAGAAACACAGGAGGTTGGTTGATCTGTATATTTCGATCTCCTTGTGGGGTCCTCTTCAGCAGATGGAGAGGATCCCAATAGGGGTCGAAATATACAACTTAATCAACCTCCTGTGTTTCTGTCTCCATGTGGATTATTACTGAACATAATGTCTGAACTTACAATTTAAAAAACGGAGGTTTAGTCCCAAGTTTTCTATAATAATAAGGGTGTCAGGTGTACATGGAGTATACGTGGAGGGTGTTCCCATGGCCAAAGTCCTCGCGGACCGGTCCAAGACCACGCCTCGCGGTGGATCAGGGTCTGATCACAAGCAAACCGACGTACGAACCACAGCCCGGCTGGTCGGGTACTGACTTTTAAGTGCCTATCTAGCTCCCTCTTGAAGGCATTCAGGGGTCTATTGGTAATCCCCCTTATGTATGCTGAGAGGCAGTTGAACAGTCTTGGGACCCAGACACTTATTGTGTTATAGATTATGTGGTAAAGAATACAAAAGCTGTAACGTGTCACACTTACAGTATATTACGAAGATGAAGAACACACACTGCTCAGGTTGTGAAAGTTTTTGTAAGAAAAGTAAAGAAAACGTGAGGATAGAGTGTACGTAGGCGGGGTAAATATTGTAAAACAAGGAGTGATGTATTTTATAAGGAGAAATGTAAAGAAAGAAAGAGAGAGAGAGAATGAGAGAGGGTGGGTATGAGTGCTTGAACTCGTGTGCGTTTGCGTGTCTGTGTCCGTCTGTCAGTGTCTGTCTAACCCCCGTCTCTAGAGAATTACTAACGACC
Organism: Cherax quadricarinatus; assembly: GCF_038502225.1. Taxonomy (NCBI): domain Eukaryota; kingdom Metazoa; phylum Arthropoda; class Malacostraca; order Decapoda; family Parastacidae; genus Cherax; species Cherax quadricarinatus. The sequence continues at coordinate 9,597,007 of NC_091335.1, read as the reverse complement.
CCAGGAATTACCACTTGCAAGACTAGGTCTCGTTATGCTAACTTGCTTCAGACAAGGTGGATGAGGACGCAGTGAATTTTGATCATACCGCACGAAAGGGACATAAGAGCTCGGGGATGTCATACTATTGGCCCCGCACCCTACTCAACATGGAGTCTCTCATACAGATGTAGTCTTTAAGGACAAGAGTGGAGCTTTAATGTTCAATATATGTCAACTACAAACTTTACAGCAGTCTGATGGCTGCATTTCAAAGCCTTCAAGTTCTCTTTGGTGTCCTGCCTGTGTTTGTAAGTCTTTTAAACTTACATGATATTTACTATCACAATTATAATTAGTGTTGTTGTTATATTGAACTTTCCAGGTAATTATTATTATTATTATTTTCAACACACCAGCGACATCCCACCGAGGCAGGGTGACCTAAAGCCAAAAACGAAATTTTTTCTTTTTAAATTTAGTAATTTATACAAAAGGGGTTACTAGCCCCTTGCTCCCAGCATTTTAGTCTCCTAATTATTATTTATTATTATTATTATTATTATTATTATTATTATTATTATTATTATTATTATTATTATTATTATTATATTATTATAGCCACATAGAGAGTTCAACCCATAAAGGTCATTCAGGTCTATCTTGGGAAGCAGAAAATCGAAGAGTCCTTGGAGCTGGATGAGTGAACTTTACTTACAGCCGCTCGATTCTGAAGTACAGAATCATTGATTTTAAACTCTTGGAAAAAATATAGGGTGAGGGAGGAGATGCCTTAATGTTGGTGAAGAGTTCTTGGTCTACACAGTTAGATTTAACCCTTCGCTTCCTTGGATCAAAGTTGATTACCTCCCATTTTTCCAGGCGCTGTATGACCCCCTACAGGTTTATAACCTGTACCTGCAACAAGTTAAGGACTTTAATCTGATACATATATATATATATATATATATATATATATATATATATATATATATATATATATATATATATATATATATATATATATATCGGAGGGGTGTTAATGTTGCAGTTTAAAAACTGTAGTGTAAAGCACCCTTCTGGCAAGACAGTGATGGAGTGAATGATGGTGAAAGTTTTTCTTTTTCGGGCCACCCTGCCTTGGTGGGAATCGGCCAGTGTGATAATAATAAATATATATATATATATATAATATATATAATATATATATATATATAATATATATATAATATATATAATATATATATAATATATATAATATATATATATATATAATATATATAATATATATATATATATTATATATATATATATATATATATATATATATATATATATATATATATATATATATATATAACATTCCTTCTGTTTTATGTGCTCCTTCACTAAAGCTTCAGGTATTGTGTGTCGTGTGTTCCTTCAGTAAAGCTTCAGGTAGTCTAGACTCGGCAGTGCCTGATCGCTTCCACACAGCACCGGACATATTTTACCTCTCCCAATATCTCGTATGTAATAGGTAAAGACCAGGTTATGTGTGTGTATATATATATGTGTATATATATATATATATATATATATATATATATATATATATATATATATATATATATATATATATATATATGTTTGTGTGTGTGTGTGTGTGGTGTGTGTGTGTGTGTGTGTGTGTGTGTGTGTGTGTGTGTGTGTGTGTGTGTGTGTGAGTTTATTTCTCTAATTTATAAACATATCAAACAACTAATTCTCTCCGTTTTTCAGCTATTCAACCCATTTTACTCTTTTCTTTATATTAATTTTGCTTGGCATCATTTGCCATACTCTCGCCTGTCCTTGTTTTTTGCGTGACTCTGCGTAGTATTTCTCCTTGCAGACATTTTTGCAGCAATACCTACATCATTATGGAGTCTGTTTATCTGCTCTACTATCCTGCCATCTAGCACCTAGATAATACGCGATAGTCCTTGATCTAGATAGTTCTCCTTAGTAGACAGCCTCGATGTGGACTCTGAAAGCTTGTGATATATGTTTCTCCTATATACTCTTACGTGCCGTTGACAGCAACAGTAGTGTACCTCCTCCTGGCTTATCTCTTATCTACACTTGACAGCAACAGTAGTGTACCTCCTGGCTTATCTCTTATCTACACTTGACAGCAACAGTAGTGTACCTCCTCCTGGCTCATCTCTTATGTACACTTGACAGCAACAGTAGTGTACCTCCTCCTGGCTTATCTCTTATCTACACTTGACAGCAACAGTAGTGTACCTCCTCCTGGCTTATTTCTTATCTACACTTGACAGCAACAGTAGTGTACCTCCTCCTGGCTTATTTCTTATCTACACTTGACAGCAACAGTAGTGTACCTCCCCTGGCTTATCTCTTATCTACACTTGACAGCAACAGTAGTGTACCTCCCCTGGCTTATCTCTTATCTACACTTGACAGCAACAGTAGTGTACTTCCTCCTGGCTTATCTCTTATCTACACTTGACAGCAACAGTAGTGTACCTCCCCTGGCTTATTTTTTATCGCCCTTTCCCCTCTTTCCATCTCTCACTCTCTCCCCTCGTTCATTATTCTATAATTTACTCTCTCTCTCTCTCTCTCTCTCTCTCTCTCTCTCTCTCTCTCTCTCTCTCTCTCTCTCTCTCTCTCTCTCTCTCTCTCTCTCTCTCTCCCTCTCCCTCTCCCCCTCTCCCTCTCCCTCTCCCTCTCTCTGTCCCTCTCCCTCTCTCCCTCTCCCTCTCTCTCTCCCTCTCCCTCTCTCTCTCCCTCTCCCTGCAAGCTGGATGAGTGTTCATGCTTGTCGCTATGGTTTACATGTTCCGTGTCAACGTTCCTGACACTTTTCTTAGTCCCTGGAACGTGAGTGTCACTTGTCCAGGGGAACGTGAGTGTCACTTGTCCAGGGGAACGTGAGTGTCACTTGTCCAGGGGAACGTGAGTGCCTCTTCCCATGATCATGGGGAATAGGACTGCTACTTCCCTTGGCTTTTTGCAACGTTACTGACACTTTCTTTTGTCCATGGAACGTATTATGAGTATCGGTTGTACATGGGAACGTGAGTGACTCTTCCCGTGATTATGGGGAACGGAACTGTTACTTTCCTTGGCTCTTTGTAATGTTGCTGACACTTTAGTTTGGTGTTATGGAACGTAAGTGCCACTTTCCGTAGTTTTACGGAACTTGCCAGTAAAAACATCTTACACACACACACACACACACACACACACACACACACACACACACACACACACACACACACACACACACACACAAGCCCTGGGGCGAAGGTACATAAATAAAAACAGATGAGTCACTGGGATGTCAGGAAATACTTCTTCAGCTCTAGGTCAGTAAATAATTGGAAAATATGTCCACAATGGGCACACTGGCCAAGGCCTACGTAAAAGCTTTAGGCCCCCTCAGTAAAAAAATCTGGCATGAGTCAGAAAAAAAAATAAATAGAGAATGACTAAACAAACTTAGTAAGTTCCCGTAGTTGAATTATTTACATTGTATACAATGTATAGGTCACATGGTATACAATATATAGGTCACATGGTATGCAATATACAGGTCATATTGTATACAGTATACAGGTCACATTATATACAATATATAGGTCACACTGGGACCTATGCTGTTCATATATTTATGTATTTGTAAGTCGTGGGTAACTACAATTAGGAGAGTACCAGAGGTTTCTAAAGACCTTTGATAAGTCTTTGGCACTCCTACCCTGTCAGCAAGGTTGCAGAGTCACCAGTTACAACCCCACCGGCGTTACACTAAGGTCCCGGCGGTGCCAGGCTGGAGACTGTAATCTCCAGGCTCCTTTACGAACGGAAATCCGCCTCAAGTCACTTGTCTTTCGAGTAATAATGAAGATTATTATCCGAGAACACACACACACACACACACACACACACACACACACACACACACACACACACACACACACACACACACACACACACACACACACACACACACACACACATACACACACACACTCGGCTCCATCTGAGAATTCATTAACGCACTCTCTCTATGTTGACATTCTCACTTTTTTGCTGTAATCAAGTATGTTGGAGCTTGACATGTTATAAGAGAGAGAGAGAGAGAGAGAGAGAGAGAGAGAGAGAGAGAGAGAGAGAGAGAGAGAGAGAGGGAGGGAGGGAGGGAGGGAGGTTTACCCATTTGTGGTTACAAGAGCAGAGTTATGTTTGCGGTGTCCTCTGTTTGGAGCATCTGATCACCACCCACAACAGTCGACTAACATCCAGGTTCCTATTTACAGCTAGGTGAACAGGAGCAACAGCAGGTATGGGGAAACTTGTGCACATGTCTGACCCTGCCTGGGACTCTAACCTACAGAAATAAATAAGATAGTCTGGTAGTTCGTGCCACAAAATATTAATGATATGAAGAAGAGGTGAGAGCATACCGTTATATATTTTAGAAACAGCAGCACAAATGCAGTGTGTGGAAGAAGATACTGTTGTGCAAGCATTGCACATCACAAGGTTGGTGGACAGCAACCATACAGGAACTGTTCTGCTCTTCTATCATACTAGTGTAAAGCCAGCTTCCGTTTAAGGTTTTGCATTCTGCCGATATTGCTGGGCTTTTCTGTCTATGAATATCTAAGATGTCAGGTAAATCTTACGAATTCTTACTTACATTCAGTGTATCTTTCCTGTATCTTTGTTTCCCTGTGTTGCTTAATAGTTCTTTCTTTCCTGGTTATCTTACCTGTTCTGGTTTTAATATATATCTGTCAGAGATTACATTGAATAATACGCTTGATGGCTTAACACTAATCATGAGAGTTGGACATCATGTTGCTAATAACTTAGCATCCCCAGCAATACCGTAATTGAGCTTCCTTCTGTTTCCTTCTCTTGTAGGCAACCACACAACAGTATGGCTGCCTGAATGGCCCTGTCTGGGAGTCCCTCTCTTCCAATATTTAACCTACTTGACACCGTTACCTTTGCAAAGAGCATGTGGGTTTTGATTCCTCTTATATTTTCTGTATCTCCTTGCTCACCCTCGTTAATACCTTGACTGATCTAGCTGCTGATGACCGTCTAGTATCGAAAACTCTAGAGCTACTTTCACCCTTCTCACTGCGGCTTTTGTCATACATTACTCACTTGTATGTTGCGGTATTTCTGCGTCAGTAAATATACATTGCAGATATCTTAAGATTTTGCTCCAAAATTATATTTTATTAACATTTAATCTTTTAGATTACGCAACGCAGTTCTGGTCTCCATAGTATAGAATGGGCATAAATGCGCAGCACAAAACATGGTTATAACTATGACCATAATTTTCGAAGAGGGTGACCCGGTAAGCCAGGAGTAGGCCTCGGTCAGATGACCAAAAGCTTCGACAGCGGGTCATCATCTTACTAAGACCCGCGTCAGGAAACACTTGTCTTGTTTCCTGACGAACCTTATCTAACCTAACCATAAATGCGCTGGAAAAAAAATATAACGAAGTGTAACAAGAATATTTCCTACGAATATAAATTAAATGTATTGAACGTGTTGAAAGCTTGCAAAGAGGGTTGAAGAGGATTTAATAACACACAGAATATAGAGAGATACAAGGGGAATATTAAGAATGTGCTGAAAATATCTAGCCAAGACAGCACTATCAACAGTGCATTCATATTTGAACAAATTTAGATTTGGAAATACAGGAAAAATTCAACATAGAGATAATATACGAAGACATGAGAGGATGAGGTAAATAAAGACACCTAGGCGTTGTATATATGTCTAATAAAAATACCCAGGTGTTGTATGTGTCTAATAAAGATACCTAGGTGTTGTATATGTGTCTAATAAAGATACCTAGGTGTTGTATATGTGTCTAATGAAGATACCTAGGTGTTGTATATGTGTCTAATAAAGATACCTAGGTGTTGTATGTGTCTAATAAAGATACCTAGGTGTTGTATGTGTCTAATAAAGATACCTAGGTGTTGTATATGTGTCTAATAAAGATACCTAGGTGTTGTATATGTGTCTAATAAAGATACCTAGGTGTTGTATATGTGTCTAATAAAGATACCTAGGTGTTGTATATGCGTTGAATGTACCTAGGTGTTGTATATGCATTTATAAAAATAGCTAGGTGTTGTATATGCGTCTTATGATACCTAGGTGGTGTATATGAGCCTAATGAAGATACCTAGGTGTTGTATACGTGTCTTATTCCTCATCTTGTGGGTACTGTTCATTATTATTGTAATGACGGGTACCAGAAGGCTTCTTGCAGTGCCTCTCTCTCCTTACAGCCTAGCGTTACCCCGTCATATTCTATCTTGCAAAATGATTTTTATACACCGGGTAATGAATTCTGTCAGCCTGAGCTGAGAGACTTCAATAAAGCGATATCGTCAGGTAAGGATATCGTCAAGTAAGGATATCGTCAAGTTAGGATATCGTTAGGTTAGGATATCGTCAAGTAAGGATATCGTCAAGTTAGGATATCGTTAGGTTAGGATATCAAGTTAGGTTACTGTCAAGCAAGGATCCCGCCAAGTTAGGATATCATCAAGGAGCCCATTATGGGTTCACTAGCTACGGCAGCTCTAAATCTTTGTTCCAGCAGAACTGGAGTCACTATTACGTTGGAATGACCGTCTTTCATAGTTGGGTAATAGGGTAACAGTGTGGGGTAGGGGTGACGTGAGGGGTGTGGATGGGAGGGGTTACGTGAGGGGTGTGGATGGAAGGGGTTACGTGAGAGGTGTGGAGGGAAGGGGTGACGTGAGGGGTGTGGATGGAAGGGGTTACGTGAGGGATGTGGATGGGAGGGGTTACGTGAGGGGTGTGGATGGGAGGGGTGACGTGAGGGGTGTGGATGGAAGGGGTTACGTGAGGGGTGTGGATGGGAGGGGTTACGTGAGGGGTGTGGATGGAAGGGGTTACGTGAGAGGTGTGGATGGAAGGGGTGACGTGAGGGGTATGGATGGGAGGGGTTACGTGAGGAGTGTGGATGTGAGGGTTGACGTGAGGGGTGTGGATGGAAGGGGTGACATGAGGGGTGTGGATGGGAGGGGTTATGTGAGGGGTGTGGATGGAAAGGGGTTACGTGAGGGGTGTGGATGGGAGGGGTGACGTGAGGGGTGTGGATGGAAGGGGTTGCGTGAGGGGTGTGGATGGAAGGGGTTACGTGAGGGGTGTGGATGGGAGGGTTGACGTGAGGGGTGTGGATGGAAGGGGTGACGTGAGGGGTGTGGATGGGAGGGGTTACGTGAGGAGTGTGGATGGGAGGGGTTACGTGAGGGGTGTGGATGGAGGGGTGACGTGAGGGGTGTAGATGGAAGGGGTTATGTGAGGGGTGTGGGTGGAAGGGGTTACGTGAGGGGTGTGGATGGGAGGGGTTACGTGAGGGGTGTGGATGTGAGGGGTGACGTGAGAGGTGTGGATGGAAGGGGTGACGTGAGGGGTGTGGATGGAAGGGGTTACGTGAGGGGTGTGGATGGAAGGGATTACGTGAGGGGTGTAGATGGGAGGGGTGACTTGAGGGGTGTGGATGGAAAGGGTGACGTGAGGGGTGTGAATGGGAGGGGTGACGTGAGGGGTGTGGATGGAAGGGGTGACGTGAGGGGTGTGGATGGAAGGGGTGACGTGAGGGGTGTGGATGGGAGGGGTGACGTGAGGGGTGTGGATGGAAGGGGTGACGTGAGGGGTGTGGATGGAAGGGGTTACGTGAGGGGTGTGGATGGAAGGGGTTACGTGAGGGGTGTGAATGGGAGGGGTGACGTGAGGGGTGTGGATGGAAGGGGTGACGTGAGGGGTGTGGATGGGAGGGGTTACGTGAGGGGTGTGGATGGAAGGGGTTACGCGAGGGGTGTGGATGGGAGGGGTTACGTGAGGGGTGTGGATGGGAGGGGTGACGTGAGGGGTGTGAATGGAAGGGGTGACGTGAGGGGTGTGGATGGAAGGGGTTACGTGAGGGGTGTGGATGGGAGGGGTTACGTGAGGGGTGTGGATGGGAGGGGTAACGTGAGGGGTGTGGATGGAAGGGGTGACGTGATTGGTGTGGATGGAAGGGGTAGGACAGAAGAGGTTCTCCACGCTAGCCTCATCGACCGCTATCTCGCTTTACAATAACTTGTTCCCTCAGGTTACCTCTTGCTGACACCACCACCATTGCTACTGACACCACCACCATTGCTACTAACACCATCATTGCTGCTGACACCACCACAGTTGTTGCTTACACCATCATTGCTGCTGACACCACCACCATTGCTACTAACGCCATCATTGCTGTTGACACCACAACCATTGCTACTAACACCATCATTGCTGCTGACACCACCACCATTGCTACTAACACCACAGCTACTACTGCTGACACCACCACCATTGCTACTGACACCACCCCAATTGTTGCTTACACCATCATTGCTGACGACACCACCACCATTGCTACTAACACCATCATTGCTACTGACACCACCACCACTGCTACTAACACCATCTCTGCTGCTGACACCACCACCACTGCTACTAACACCATCTCTGCTGCTGACACCACCACCATTGCTACTAACACCATCATTGCTGCTGACACCACCATCATTGCTGCTGACACCACCATCATCGCTGCTGACACCACCATTGCTGCTGACACCACCATCATCGCTCCTGACACCACCATTGCTGCTGACACCACCATCATCGCTGCTGACACCACCAATGCTGCTGACACCACCATCATCGCTGCTGACACCACCAATGCTACTAACAATACCAGCAACACGTTGCTACACTCATTTTAAAATCTATTAAGTCAAACTATTGTACAACTCTGGTATATCAGACTACTGCAATACTCGGGTATATCAACCTACTGTACTACCTTGATATATCAAACTATTGTACAACTCTGGTATATCAGACTACTGCAATACTCGGGTATCTCAACCTACTGTACTACCTTGATATATCAAACTATTGTACAACTCTGGTATATCAGACTACTGTTATACTCGGGTATCTCAACCTACTGTACCACCTTGATATATCAAACTATTGTACTGCTCTGGTATATCAAACTACTGCAATACTCTGGTATATCAAACTACTGTATTACTCTGGTATATCAAACTACTGCAATACTCTGGTATATCAAACTACTGTATTACTCTGGTATATCAAACTACAATACTGCAATACTCTGGTATATCAAACTACTGTATTACTCTGGTATATCAAACTACTGCAATACTCTGGTATATCAAACTACTGTATTACTCTGGTATATCAAACTACTGTATTACTCTGGTATATCAAACTACTGTATTACTCTGGTATATCAAACTACTGTATTACTCTGGTATATCAAACTACTGTATTACTCTGGTATATCAACAGACAAAGCAGATGTGATAATAATTATAGACAGAGTGGATTATTGTGGAAAAATGAAGACTGGAAAACTTACAGAAGCTGAATGTGATGACTTACCAAGTTTAAAATAACACATGTGCCGCAGCTTCCTTGTTGAGTAAGTCTGAATGGTGATTAAAAACAGAAAGAGAAGGTAGAAAGCTATTTAAAAGAGGAACAAAGAGGGTTGCTCTGTTGATTTGAAAATCACAGTTGCGGCAGTAAAGAATAGGAAGTATTCTCCAAGAATTTCACGTAGAGGAAAAGCTAAATAATTGATGTTCGACAGCAATACTAAAGAAGCAAGAATGTCGTTGAGGAATTAAGGACAAGACGCAAAGTGAGTCGGGTCTCGGGCTGCCCTATGTGGGGAGGGAGGGGGAACTCTTAAGAAAAAATTACTAAGTCTTGTCTTAGACTGCGATGTGAAAGGGAAAATATTCTAGAAACCACTAACTTGAGGAAAGAAAAGTCACTAAGTCTTATTTTGAATCGCCATTTCAGAAGAGGGGGGGGGGAAATACTCTAGAAAACAACCACTTTAGGGGAAAAAAAAGTCACTTAAGACTTGTCTTAGACCGCGCTCTGAGAGAAAGATATAAATACAGACACAAATTACCGTGTGTCTGAGAAATAGTCGTGCAGGGCGCCGCCCTTGCATCGTGTAGGAAGCGAGGATGCTTTACCATGACACACTACCACGGTTTCCTTACCAGGAGTCCATACATGTATTCTCCGCACAAAGACTGCCTCGACTGTGTGTAAAGCCAGCCAAGCACACGTGTATATACTGGCAATATACACAGCGTGTCCATCTTGGCAGAGTGGTGGCTGTCGGCGAGTTATGGTGACAATACCGACATTGTTGCTACATTAGCCTTCCTCCGGCACACCGAGGAACTTCAATACACCCCGTATCCTCACGATCTTACTACTATTCCTGGGAGCAAGATACCACCATTCCTAGAATCCCCGCCGCTACTGTTACTAGGCATCAGGGCACCACCGATTATTGAATACCGAGGCTACTATTCCTAGGGGCCCTGAAGCGCTACAGTTCCAAGGGGCCACTGTGCTACCATCATTACATGCTTCCTTCTGAACATTCTTTTTGGTTCTGACGCTGCTATCTGTAGGAACTCCTGTGCTGCTAATAGCCAGAAACCCTGGTGCTAGTATATCTAGGAGACTCAACCGCCACTATGCACTAAAAACCCTGGTGCCACTATTAATTAGAAACCCTGGTACCGCTACTCGTAGCATCCCCAGCGCCTAGGAACGAGGTTCTCGGGACCACGAGAACAATGGGTGAAAATCCGTTGTGGTTTCCAGTCTGGAAGACAGTGTATGGGACTGCCAGAGACCAGGTCGAAATTTTTTGAGGTTCAGAAATTCTTCGAGGTTCAGAAAGTCTTCGAGGTTTAGAAATTCTTTGAGGTTCAGATATTTTTTCAGGTTCAGAAATTCTATGAGATTCAGAAATTCTTTGACGTTCAGAATTTCTTTGAGGTTTAGAAATTTTTTCAGGTTCAGAAACTCTTCGAGGTTCAGAAATTATTTGAGGTTCAAAAATTATGAGGTTCAGAAATTCTTCGAGGTTCAGAAATTCTTTGAGGTTCGCGAACTTATACTAGAGGCTATAACAACCTCTCAACCCACAAATTAGGTTCCATTATTTAGATATAGAACTTATCGACGACACGAGGGTCGCTGAAGCTGCGTGTCACCTGTCTCCAGTCAAGAATACTTTAATACCTAAAAGTATATAGGCAGTGAATGATACATACCTGTCAGTGTATATATGCTGCTAACTACTGTACCATGCTGGTATATATATACAGTTAATGACGCACACCTGCCATTGTATATATGCTGCTAACTTCTGTACCATGCTGGTATATATATATACAATGACACATACACACCTCTCAGTAGTGAATGACACACCCACCTCTCAGTGTATATATATCCTGCTGGCTACTGTACCATGCTGGTATATATATATACAGTGAATGACACACCCACCTCTCAGTGTATATATATCCTGCTGGCTACTGTACCATGCTGGTATATATATATACAGTGAATGACACACCCACCTCTCAGTGTATATATATCCTGCTGGCTACTGTACCATGCTGGTATATATATATACAGTGAATGACACACCCACCTCTCAGTGTATATATGTCCTGCTGGCTACTGTACCATGCTGGTATATATATATACAGTGAATGACACACACACCTCTCAGTGTATATATGTCCTGCTGGCTACTGTACCATGCTGGTATATATATATACAGTGAATGACACACACACCTCTCAGTGTATATATATCCTGCTGGCTACTGTACCATGCTGGCCTACAAGATTTATACAAGGTAGGTGTATAGAATTACAGGTCAGTACATCAGTGTTGGTAGAGTGTTGCGCAAGGTAAATGGTTGGTGTATGAGGCTGTGACCCCCGTGTATGAGGCTGTGACCCCGTGTATGAGGCTGTGACCCCCGTGTATAAGGCTGTGACCCCGTGTATGTGGATGTGACAACTGTGTATGAGGCTGTGACCCCGTGTATGAGGCTGTGACCCCCGTGTATGAAGCTGTGACCCCGTGTATGTGGCTGTGACACCTGTGTATGAGGCTGTGACCCCGTGTGAGACTGTGACCCCGTCTATGAGGCTGTGACCCCGTGTATGAGGCTGTGACGCCTGTGTATGATGCTTTGACCCCCGTGTATGAGGTTGTGACCCCCGTGTATGAGGCTGTGACCCCGTGTATGCTGTGACCCCGTGTATGAGGCTGTGACCCCCGTGTATAAGGCTGTGACCTCGTGTATGAGGCTGTGACCCCCGTGTATGAGGTTGTGACCCCGTGTATGAGGCTGTGGCCCCGTGTATGAGACTGTGACCCCGTGTATGAGGCTGTGACCCTCGTGTATGAGGCTGTGACCCCCGTGTATGAAGCTGTGACCCCTGTGTATGAGGCTGTGATCCCCGTGTATGAGACTGTGACCCCCGTGTATGAGGCTGTGACCCCGTGTATGAATCTGTGACCTCCTTGTATAAGGCTGTGACCCCCGTATATGTGACCCCTTGTATGAGACAGTGATCCCTGTGTATGCGACTCTGACCTCGTGTATGAAGCTGTGATGTCGTATATGAGGTTGTGACTCCGTGTATGAAGCTGTCAAACCCGTGTATGAGACTGTGACCCCGTGTATGACACTGACCACGTGTATAAAACTATGACCCCGTGTATGAAGCTGTGACCCCGTGTATGAAGCTGTGACCCCGTGTATGAAGCTGTGACCCCGTGTGTGAAGCTGTGACCTCGTGTATGAGGCTGTGACCCCGTGTATGAAGCTATGACCCCGTGTGTGAAGCTGTGACCCCGTGTATGAAACTATGACCCTGTGTATGAAACTGTGACCCCGTGTATGAAGCTGTAACCTGGTGTTTGAGACTATGATGCCCGTGTATGAGGCTGTGACCACTTGTATGAGGCTGTGACCCCGTGTATGAAGCTATGACCCCGTGTATAAGGATGTGACCCCGTGTATGAGGCTGTGACCCCGTATATGAAGCTGTGACCCTGGTGTTCGAGGCTATGATCTCCGTGTATGAGGTTGTGACCCCGTGTATGAGACTGTGACCCCGTGTATGAAGCTGTGATCCCTATGTATGAAGATGTGACCCCGTGTATGAAGCTGTGACTCCGTGTATGAAGCTGTGACTCCCGTGTATGAGGCTTCGACCCTCGTGTATGAAGCTGTGACCCCGTGTATGAAGCTGTGATCCCTATGTATGAAGATGTGACCCCGTGTATGAAGCTGTGACTCTGTGTATGAAGCTGTGACTCCCGTGTATGAGGCTTCGACCCCGTGTATGAAGCTGTGACCCCGTGTATGAAGCTGTGACCCCGTGTATGAGGCTGTGACCCCGTGTATGAGGCTGTGACCCCGTGTAGGAAGCTGTGGCCCCTGTGTATGATGCTCTGACCCCCGTGTATGAGGCTGTGACCCCGTGTATGAATCTGTGACCCCCGTGTATAAGGCTGTGACCCCCGCATATGTTACCCCTTGTATGAAACTATAACCCTGTGTATGAAACTGACCCCGTGTATGAAGCTGTAACCTGGTGTTTGAGACTAGGATGCCCGTGTATGAGGCTGTGACCACTTGTATGAGGGTGTGACCCCGTGTATGAAGCTATGACCCTGTGTATAAGGCTGTGACCCCGTGTATGAGGCTGTGACTCCGTGTATGAGGATGTGACCCCGTATATGAAGCTGTGACCCTGGTGTTTGAGGCTATGATCTCCCTGTATAAGGTTGTGACCCCGTGTATGAGACTGTGACTCCGTGTATAAAGCTGTGACCCCTATGTATGAAGATGTGACACCGTGTATGAAACTGTGACTCCGTGTATGAAGCTGTGACCCCCGTGTATGAGGCTGTGACCCCGTGTATGAAGCTGTGACCCCGTGTATGAGGCTGTGACTCCGTGTATGAATCTGTGACCTCGTGTATGAAGCTGTGACCCCATGTATGAAGCTGTGACCTCGTGTATGAAGCTGTGACCTCGTGTATGAGGCTGTGACCCTGTGTATGAAGCTGTGACCCCGTGTATGAAGCTGTGACCCCGGGTATGAAGCTGTGACCCCATTTATAAAGTGACCCCGTGTATGAAGCTGTGACCCCGTGTATGAAGCTGTGACCCCGTTTATAAAGCTGTGACTCCGTGTATGAAGCTGGGACCCCGTGTATGAAGCTGGGACCCCGTGTATGAAGCTGTGACCCCATTTATAAAGCTGTGACCCCGTGTATAAAGCTGGGACCCCGTGTATAAATGTGACCCCGTGTATAAAGCTGGGACCCCGTGTATAAAGCTGTGACCCCGTGTATGAAGTTGTGACCCCGTGTATGAAGCTGAGACCCCGTGTATGAAGCTGGGACCCCGTGTATAAAGCTGTGACCCCGTTTATAAAGCTGGGACCCCGTTTGTAAAGCTGGGACCCCGTGTTTGAAGCTGGGACCCCGTGTATAAAGCTGGGACCCCGTGTATAAAGCTGGAACCCCGTGTATGAAGCTGTGACCCCATGTATGAAGCTGTGGCCCCGTGTATGAAACTGACCCCGTGTATGAAGCTGGGACCCCGTGTATGAAGCTGGGACCCCGTTTATAAAGCTGGGACCCCGCGTATAAAGCTGGGACCCCGTGTATGAAGCTGGGACCCCGTGTATGAAGCTGGGACCCCGTGTATGAAGCTGGGACCCCGTGTATAAAGCTGTGCCCCCGTGTATGAAGCTGTGACCCCGTGTATGAAGCTGGGACCCCGTGTATAAAGCTGTGACCCCGTGTATGAAGCTGTGACCCCGCGTATGAAGCTGGGACCCCGTGTATGAAGCTGGGACCCCGTGTGTGAAGCTGGGACCTCGTGTATGAAGCTGGGACCCCGTGTATGAAGCTGTGACCCCGTTTATAAAGCTGTGACCCCGTGTATAAAGCTGTGACCCCGTTATAAAGCTTTGACCCCTGTATAAAGCTGTGACCGTGTTTATAAAGCTCTGACCCCGTATATGAAGCTGGGACCCGTGTATAAAGCTGTGAACCCGTTTATGAAGCTGTGACCCTGTGTATAAAGCTGTGACCCTGTGTATGAAGCTGGGACCCCGTGTATGAGCATAATACACAACTTACTTCATCAGTCAGAACTCACTCTAGAAAATTATTCTGAGTTAATGAAGAAATTAAAGCACATTGTGTATTGTCCCAGTATGGTGACGCTGATTCTAGCCAGGGTACGGGTGGGGATCGAACTCATGGCAAGTGAGTCGTGAAACTCCAGGCTAGTGCATAAGCCACTAGGCCAGCTGGCTACAGTAAGATACTCCATAGGGAAGTTAGCGTGCTAGCTTCCCTATGGTGTATAAATATACCTAGTTGGATGGAGTTTATTGTAGCAACCTGGCCCAGTGGCTTACACACTGGCCTGGAGCTTTACGACTCATGTGCCTTGAGTTCGATCCCCACCCGTTCCTTGGCTTGTATGCAATCGTTTTATTCCGATTTCGTGAGTCTGGAATCATTAGCCTGGCTCTTTCACCGCATCACTGTGGTGTAGTTGTCCATTCTAACGCCTCTAGGATCACGAAGCAGCAGGCTCGAATCCCCGTCATCCAGTGTGAATTGCTTGTCTGCGCGTATTTTATGATATTTAGCGAGCACACAGATAACCCGCTCATAGAGAGAAGCTTACGACGACGTTTCGGTCCGATTTGGACTATTTACAGTCACACTAACACAAAAAATAGGTAGGTAGGTATAATATTTGTCAGGAAACAGGACAAGTGTTTCCTGATGCGGGTCTTGGATGATGACCCGCCATTAGAGCTTTTGGTCATCTGACCGAGGCCTTCCGCTGGCTTACCGTTCCACCCCTTTAAAAATTATGGTTACGGTTATAACCAATTATTTGAACCCGAAAGAGTGAGGGCGTCAGCATATATAGGTGAGGCGGACAGGGACGGGACCAAGAGAGGAAGGAAAAGAAGTATTAGTAGTGGTAAGGCTGGAAGTAGAAGTAGTAGTAGTAGTAATAGTAGTAGTAGTAGTAGAAGTAGTAGTAATAGTAGTAGTAGTAGTAGAAGTAGTAGTAATAGTAGTAGTAGTAGTAATAGTAGTAGTAGTAGTAGAAGTAGTAGTAATAGTAGTAGTAGTAGTAGTAGTAGAAGTAGTAGTAATAGTAGTAGTAGTAGTAGTAGTAATAGTAGTAGTAGTAGTAGAAGTAGTAGTAATAGTAGTAGTAGTAGTAGAAGTAGTAGTAGTAGTAGTAGTAGTAGTAGTAGTAATAGAAAGTAGGGGGAGTAGTTTTAGTGGCACAAGAGAAAGGAGAGTGAAGGAAGAAAAGAGGCAGTAGTAATGGTAGTAGCAATAGTAGTAACAGTAGTTATCGTAGTAGTAGAAGTTGAGTATTGTGACGTTGTGTTCCTTGCCGAGTGGTTTAACTACCGCCACTCAAGAGGTTGATAAATAGGTCTTACATGTGGTAATTAAAATCTCGGAAGCATATACACAAGTATAACAAAGTTTATAACATCTTAACTGTACAGGAACAATATGCAAAATATAAAAAAATACACGAAGAATGGCTGGTGGGGGGAAATACAACAGTATTTTCTCACAATCATACACACATGAACAACAGTTGGGTGGTGTATCTCACCATCATATACACGAAAGGTTTACACTTGCATCGCAGCAGGTATACCTCATCAAGGGTATCCCTGAAAGCAAAGCATCAACAGGTACTGGAGCCTGGCCCCGTGTCCAGCCAGGAGGTACGTCACCACAAACCTCCTTCATCTTCGTCAGCGCTCGGGTTGTCTTGCGTTAGTTTCCTCTCATCCATAACCTAAAGCGCACTTCTCGCGAACAAAATATATCACATATTTCCTTTACAAGTGCACTGGAATGTCCACTTCTTCCAAAAACAACGCAATCGATAGGTAGTGGTGTTTGTCGTAACGTAAACAATATGTAACGATACGTAAACTATCACCCAGTATTTCCACGGCATTTTTGAGAGGGTCATAGCGTTTCCTCTTCCCTTGTTTTGCCCCCTTTTCACGGGTGGAGAGGGGAGAAAGGCGCTCAGTGAGAGAGGGGGGTTACCTGCCACACCTGTGTCCCAGCCCTGACTGAGTGACTGAGAGGTCGGCCGGGCTGAGGAGGGAAGAGGCTGGGCGAGGTGGGAAGTGCTGGGTGCTGGGTGGTGGAGGGCAAGGCAGGGGAGACTGAACTACACGCCCAGTGCCAAGCCCTGGTGGTGGCGCAGGCAGCAGCAGTGACACACACACACACATACACAAAGCTGGAGGCAAAGAGGAAACCATGCTCACCAGGAATAATATGGAAATATATGGTGTGATAGAGAGTACTCTCACAATCACTCCACTTTGTGCCACGGTCACTGAATAAATCTCTGCGCTGTGGAAAATCCTAGAGGGACTCGTCCCAAATTTGAACACACAAATCATTGCTAAGAAAGCAAAAGTTTCGGGAGACGGTGCAACATCAAGAGTGCCGTGAGTACACTGAGAGAAAACACAATAAGAGTCAGGCGCCCAAGGTTGTTCAACAGCCCTATCTGTCTTCAAGATGGAACTGGACAGACACCTGAAGTCAGTGCCTGACCTGCTGCGCTGTGGTTCATACGTTAGATTGCGAACTGCCAGCATTAACATACTGGTTGATCAGGCTCTGATCCTACGTGAAACCTGGTCATGGACCGGGCTGCGGGGGCGTTGACCCCCGGAACTCCTTTAAGGTAGACACTAGATAGGTATGTGGCACCAGTCACTGCATAACTCTCCCAACTATGTGGCACCAGTCACTGCATAACTCTCCCAACTATGTGGCACCAGTCACTGCATAACTCTCCCAACTATGTGGCACCAGTCACTGCATAACTCTCCCAACTATGTGGCACCAGTCACTGCATAACTCTCCCAACTATGTGGCACCAGTCACTGCATAACTCTCCCAACTATGTGGCACCAGTCACTTGGCAAATTTAAAAGTAACATTGTAGCAGCAATAAATATTATAAAAGCCTTCGACCGAGCGTGGCACCATGACAACGTGGCACCATGACCGAGCGTGGCACCATGACCCAGCGTGGCACCATGGACCGAGCGTGGCACCATGACCGTGCGTGGCACCATGACCGAGCGTGGCACCATGACCCAGCGTGGCACCATGGACCGAGCGTGGCACCATGACCGAGCGTGGCACCATGACCGAGCGTGGCACCATGGACCGAGCGTGGCACCATGACCGAGCGTGGCACCATGGACCGAGCGTGGCACCATGACCCAGCGTGACACCGTGATCGAGCATGGCACCATGATCGAGCGTGGCACCATGGACCGAGCGTGGCACCATGATCGGGCGTGGCACCATGGACCGAGCGTTGCACCATGGACCGAGCGTGGCACCATGGACCGAGCGTGGCACCATGACCGAGCGTGGCACCATGATCGAGCGTGGCATCAACACCGAGCATGGCACCATGGACCGAGCGTGGCACCATGATCGGGCGTGGCACCATGATCGGGCGTGGCACCATGATCGGGCGTGGCACCATGGACCGAGCGTTGCACCATGACTGAGCATGGCACCATGGACTGAGCTACTGGAGGATTGTTAATAGTTCACTCACAGTAGTTACTACTGGAGGATTGTTAATAGTTCACTCACAGTAGTTACTACTGGAGGATTGTTAATAGTTCACTCACAGTAGTTACTACTGGAGGATTGTTAATAGTTCACTCACAGTAGTTACTACTGGAGGATTGTTAATAGTTCACTCACAGTAGTTACTACTGGAGGATTGTTAATAGTTCACTCACAGTAGTTACTACTGGAAGATTGTTAATAGTTCACTCACAGTAGTTACTACTGGAAGATTGTTAATAGTTCATTCACAGTAGTTACTACTGGAGGATTGTTAATAGTTCATTCACAGTAGTTACTACTGGAGGATTGTTAATAGTTCATTCACAGTAGTTACTACTGGAGGATTGTTAATAGTTCATTCACAGTAGTTACTACTGGAGGATTGTTAATAGTTCATTCACAGTAGTTACTACTGGAGGATTGTTAATAGTTCACTCACAGTAGTTACTGCTGGAGGATTGTTAATAGTTCATTCACAGTAGTTACTACTGGAGGATTGTTAATAGTTCACTCACAGTAGTTACTACTGGAGGATTGTTAATAGTTCATTCACAGTAGTTACTACTGGAGGATTGTTAATAGTTCATTCACAGTAGTTACTACTGGAGGATTGTTATAGTTCACTCACAGTAGTTACTACTGGAGGATTGTTAATACTTCACTCACAGTAGTTACTACTGGAAGATTGTTAATAGTTCACTCACAGTAGTTACTACTGGAAGATTGTTAATAGTTCACTCACAGTAGTTACTACTGGAAGATTGTTAATAGTTCACTCACAGTAGTTACTACTGGAGGATTGTTAATAGTTCACTCACAGTAGTTACTACTGGAAGATTGTTAATAGTTCACTCACAGTAGTTACTACTGGAGGATTGTTAATAGTTCACTCACAGTAGTTACTACTGGAGGATTGTTAATAGTTCACTCACAGTAGTTACTATTGGAGGATTGTTAATAGTTCATTCACAGTAGTTACTACTGGAAGATTGTTAATAGTTCATTCACAGTAGTTACTACTGGAGGATTGTTAATAGTTCACTCACAGTAGTTACTACTGGAAGATTGTTAATAGTTCACTCACAGTAGTTACTACTGGAGGATTGTTAATAGTTCGCTCACAGTAGTTACTACTGGAGGATTGTTAATAGTTCACTCACAGTAGTTACTACTGGAGGATTGTTAGTAGTTCACTCACAGTAGTTACTACTGGAAGATTGTTAGTAGTTCACTCACAGTAGTTACTACTGGAAGATTGTTAATAGTTCACTCACAGTAGTTACTACTGGAAGATTGTTAATAGTTCACTCACAGTAGTTACTACTGGAGGATTGTTAATAGTTCACTCACAGTAGTTACTACTGGAGGATTGTTAATAGTTCACTCACAGTAGTTACTACTGGAGGATTGTTAATAGTTCACTCACAGTAGTTACTACTGGAGGATTGTTAATAGTTCACTCACAGTAGTTACTACTGGAGGATTGTTAATAGTTCGCTCACAGTAGTTACTACTGGAGGATTGTTAATAGTTCACTCACAGTAGTTACTACTGGAGGATTGTTAATAGTTCACTCACAGTAGTTACTACTGGAAGATTGTTAATAGTTCACTCACAGTAGTTACTACTGGAAGATTGTTAATAGTTCACTCACAGTAGTTACTACTGGAGGATTGTTAATAGTTCACCCACAGTAGTTACTACTGGAAGATTGTTAATAGTTCACTCACAGTAGTTACTACTGGAGGATTGTTAATAGTTCACTCACAGTAGTTACTACTGGAAGATTGTTAATAGTTCACTCACAGTAGTTACTACTGGAGGATTGTTAGTAGTTCACTCACAGTAGTTACTGCTGGAGGATTGTTAATAGTTCACTCACAGTAGTTACTACTGGAAGATTGTTAATAGTTCACTCACAGTAGTTACTACTGGAGGATTGTTAATAGTTCACTCACAGTAGTTACTACTGGAGGATTGTTAATAGTTCATTCACAGTAGTTACTACTGGAGGATTGTTAATAGTTCACTCACAGTAGTTACTACTGGAGGATTGTTAATAGTTCACTCACAGTAGTTACTACTGGAAGATTGTTTATGCTACTCATTAGGGATTGTGATTTTTTTGTACTTTTGTGTGAAAACTTACATGTACAATTTGATTTAGTAGTTCGTGAAACCGACAGGATGGATAACGAGAACCTTCAAGACAAGAGATGCTAAGCCAATGATGATCCTTTTTAAATCACTTGTTCTCTTTAGGCTGGAATACTACTGTACATTAACATCCCCATTCAAGGCAGGTGAAATTGCAGATCTAGAGAATGTAAAGAGAACCTTTACTGCACGTATAAGTTCCATCAAACACCTTAACTACTGGGAGCGCCTGGAAGCACTTGACTTGTACTCACTAGAGCGCAGGCGAGAGAGATATATCATAATCTACACCTGGAAGATTCTGGAGGGACTGGTCCCTAATATACACACAGCAATCACTCCATACGAAAGCAAAAGACTTGGCAGGCGATGCAACATACCCCCAGTGAAAAGTAGGTGCGTCATTTTTACACTAAGAGAAAACACAATAAGTGTCCGGGGCCCAAGACTGTTCACCAGCCTCCCACCAGCAATAAGGGGCATTACCGGTAGACCCCTGGTTGTCTTCAAGAGGGAGCTGGACAGATACCTAAAGACGGTGCCGGATCAGCCGGACTGTGGTTCGTCCGTTGGATTGCGTGCGGCCAGCAGTAACAACCTCGTTGATCAGGCCCTGATCCACCGGGAGGCCTGGTCGTGGACCGGGTCGCTGGGGCGTTGATCCCCGGAATAACCTCCAGGTAGGTAGTGTAGTGACTTTGTTATTGTTGTTGTCGTTGTTGTTGTTGTCCTTGTCGTCCATGGTGTTGACCTTGTTTTTGTCCTTGTCGTCTTTGTTGTCCTTGTCGTCCTTGTTGTCCTTATTGTTTTATTGTTTTTGTCCTTGTTGTCGTCTTTGTTCTTGTCATTGTTGTTGTTGTCGTTATTATTATTGTGATTGTTATTATGTAACTTGCAAAAGCGTAAAACTCGTACGGGTCGTCCAGCGTCTAGGCAAGCGCAGTTTACCAGCTCTTAATTCGAGGAAGTGGATGTCAGCTCCAACTCCTGGGATCAAGAACCTGACCAGCATTAAATCTAAGCAGGGGAAAAATAACTTCTGGCACACAGATGGAGAAGCGCTAAACCCGCAGGGGTTGATACAGCGGCGTGGGGGTAACTGGGTATGATCCGAGGAAGGGGAGCATAGCTCTTCTTCCTTGGATCAAAAACTTATTGCCTCCCGTATGCGCTGTATGGCCCCAGCGGGTTTAACGCATCGTGGCAGGAGATATCGTCTTTAATTCTGTTCAAACCTTCAAGTCTGGGTTTTAAAAATCAGGAAGGTGGGGTGAGAGAGAGAGAGAAAGAGAGAGAGCGAGAGAGAGAGAGAGAGAGAGAGAGAGAGAGGGAGAGAGAGAGAGAAATGTGTTAGAGAAAGTGTGTATGTGTGTTTGTGTACTTTTATATACTATGTGTGGTGGCAGGGTCGAGTCCTAGCTCCTGGCACCACCTCTTGTCGCTAGCCAGCCTCCTGAACCCTGTCATACCTACTCCTACATCGATGTACGGAGCCTCCCTCGACCGCTTACTTATCTAGGTCATTCCACTTCTTGACCACCCTGATGCTGAAAAAACACTTCCTGACATACCTATGACTCGTCAGTGTTTTAATCTTCCACCTGTACCCCTGTGTACCTGCTTCCCGCCTATCAGTCTATCACTTCTACCCTGTCAATTTCCCTTAGTATTTTGTACATTGTTATCATATCTCCCCTGGCTCCTCTGTTTCCCAATGTCGTCAGATTCAGTTCTTTTAGCTCTGGAACAAGCCTCGTGCGTATCTCTGCCCTTTCTCTAGTTTCTTAACATGCTTCTTTAGGTGTGAGTTCCATGGTGGTGGTGCATACTCCAAGACGGGCCTGACATATCTTTTATAAAGACCCGCAGAAAGACTGCTGGGCAGTGGCTGTGGAGGTTATTCGGTCGACGTGAGCCTCTGGAGATATGTTGACCACTATGTCCACGTCTAGATCTTGTCTCCTCGAGTGAGATCTGCAATCTCTGCATCTCGAGTCTATACTCTGTTTCCGATCTTCTTGCTCTTTCCCAAGTATTCATGACCTTGCATTTACTAGGGTTGAATTCAAGCAACCACTTTTCTGACCAGTCCTGCAGTTTGTCCAGATGCACTTGTAGCCTTGTCTTGTTATTTTTTATTCTCCCCGTCAGTTTTACATCATCAGGAAACAAGGATAATCTGGCTCAATTCCATATAGTATGTTATTCACATAAATCAGAAACAGTGCTGGTCATAATACTCACCCTTGCAGAACCCCATTCTGACGTCTCGGTCAATCACGGTTTGTCCCCTACAACTAAGGTACTCTTGATCCACAGAAGAACATTCCCTGTCATTCCTGTATGTACCTCGAGTTTTTGCTCAGCTCTCTGGTGAGGTATATCAAATGCCTTCTTGCAGTCCAAGAATATGCAGCTTTCCCATCCTTCTCTCTCTCTCCATCCCTGTATGAGAGAGGAGCGAGAGCGAGGGAGGGAGAGTACAGCAGAGGGAGAGGAAGGGTGTAAGGTAGAGAAGGGGACTAGAGACAAAAGCTTACAGGATACAAGAGGGAGTGAGAGAGAGGGCGTGAGGCTTAACACACACACGCACACAAAACACCTCCGTTAAAAAATAGATTTTCCTTTGTATTCACCTAAGAGTTAAATACGACGCCTTTTATCCACTTGTTCATTTTCTTCTGACTGTTTTTTTCTTTCAGATTACTTAAATTGAGTCAGTAATTTTTGTTTCGTTATTAAATTCATTGAGTTGTTTCATTATTAAAGTCAGTAAGTTCTTTTCGTTATTAAATTCAGTAAGTGACCTTTGTTACATTATTCTTAAATACCAGATTGTCATTTCTTAGGCGGAAGGAGACTCAGCGACAAGGAATGATGGATGAGGCCATGAACTAGTAGGCCTAGTCTGGTACAAGACCTCTGGGATGATAACTAAATAACAACACCTGGTAGTCTGGTACCAGGTCTCTGGAATGATAACTAAATAACAACACCTGGTAGTCTGGTACCAGGCCTCTGGGATGATAACTAAATCACAACACCTGGTAGTCTGGTACCAGGCCTCTGAGATGATAACTAAATCACAACACCTGGTAGTCTGGTACCAGGTCTCTGGAATGATAACTGAATAACAACACCTGGTAGTCTGGTACCAGGTCTCTGGAATGATAACTGAATAACAACACCTGATAGTCTGGTACCAGGCCTCTGGGATGATAACTAAATCACAACACCTGGTAGTCTGGTACCAGGCCTCTGGGATGATAACTAAATCACAACACCTGGTAGTCTGGTACCAGGTCTCTGGAATGATAACTAAATCACAACACCTGATAGTCTGGTACCAGGTCTCTGGAATGATAACTAAATCACAACACCTGATAGGCTGTTAATGTAGAGGAAGCACCTGTATCTTCTAGGGAACTTCCTAACTCATAATGGGCACAGTGTCTTCTAGAATAGGAGATACTCAGATTGAACGACATTAAGTGGAGGATAATTCCTAAGATCAAGAGCCCTATACTTGCATCAAGACACCGTCTCGCTCTCTATGAAATTTTAGGCCAGGGGGTGTAAATCGGAGAGGGGTACAGAACTTCACCTGGAGGTAGATCGCTCCAGCTAGTAAACTGCAAAGATAATCCGTGAAGGAACTATGTGAAAGGAAGCCAAGGACTTCACGAAAAGATTCAAGGGTAATAGAAATGTTGATTTGGCAATAGAGTTGTAAATGAGTGGAATATACTCCCAGATAGTGTCAGTGAAGCGAGACACTTAAGTAGCCCTAAGTGGCACGTAAGTTCTCCTCCGTCTTCTAATAACGTTCATTTTTCCACTATAATCTACCGTGTCCATAATTACTATTGCTTTTAATTTGTTTTGTAAGGTGAAGTTCAGGATCTTTCCTTAATTCATGGTATAACTTAACAAATATATTTGTTAAGTTATACCATGCATTAAGTAAAGATCCTGGACTTCACCTTACGAAACAGGCAAAGCAAATGTGATAGTAATTATGGACAGGATAGATTACAGTGGAAAAATTAACATGTTATTAAAAGACGGGGAAACTTACGTGCATCTTAAATCTAGGTGGGACGGGTTGATGAGTGGGTGGAGGCAGGTGTGAATTACACCTACCTAGGCTTGATATCATATATACTGTGTCTTATTCATCTGTAGACCTACTGCAGTGCTTCACTGTTCTTATACGTCTACAGGGAGGAGCACGAACAATGGTGCAGACACTGTTCAATGAGAGGACGGAGGAAAGGGAAGCATTTCAAGTTTTACTCTGGGGAGCATGGAAGATGGAAGAGCGTGAAGACGAGATAGGAAGAGAGGAGAGGGTGAGGAGACAAATGGAATAGATATTATAATAATAGTTTGGATAATAACTGGAGGGAGAGGGGTGTCACCAAATCTTTGAGAATGGTGGCAGGGGAGAGATATACCGTGCAAGTTACATTATACAGTTAGTTTTGAGGAGCCACGAGAGATCACATGAGAAAACACGGGGAAAAGCAGATGGCTGAGGAGTTTACATAAGAAATGAGGAGCACTGCAGCAGCCCTACTGACCCAGGCTAGTAAAGTCTACGGTTTATTTCAAAGCTATCTATTAGGTAACTCAGTTTCAGGCTATATAGCTGAAATTGAGTTAGGTTGGGAGAATATAGTGTCGGATTGAGAAAAAAAGGTGGATGAAGATAATAACTGGAATGAAAAACGTGCACGGTAAATTTTATGTTATTGGCGAATATAAAATGTCTGTCGCGTTCCCAGATTATTTAAATTGGAGAGAATCTGCTCATTATGTTCATCAACTGTCTCAGTTTACCATCAGTATCACTCACTCTTAAAGTTATACCATCAAAATCAAAGATCTGTCATCAAAGGCCACACTCACAGTGGCTTTTACCTCTCCGTCAGCGCTTTCTGCTGCTTACCCAGTGTCTTTCAAAATACCGTCAGTAGCACTTCCGCCGGGCGTTGGTGCGTCTGTCCGGCGGCCGACGAGCCTAGAGGTCGACAACGCACCTTTAGTAGGTTAGAGAACGCATAAACAAACAGGTGTGGGAGGCACACAGGTGTGGGAGGTACACAGGTGTGGGATGTACACAGGTGTTCGAAGTATACAGGTGTGGGCAGGTACACAGGTGTCGTAAGATAAGTGTGAATCCCTTGCGTCGCTTCTGGAAGAGATACCTAGAATACCAGGATAGTGTCAACCAGTCATACCAAAGACGGAGCAAAGTGCTTAATATTTACACACACACACACACACACACACACACACACACACACACACACACACAAGTGCAAAGTCATGAAGATTGGGGAAGGGCAAAGAAGACCGCAGACGGAGTACAGTCTAGGGGGTCAGAGACTACAAACATCACTCAAGGAAAAAGATCTTGGGGTGAGTATAACACCAGGCACATCTCCTGAAGCGCACATCAGCCAAATAACTGCTGCAGCATATGGGCGCCTAGCAAACCTCAGAACAGCATTCCGACATCTTAATAAGGAATCATTCAGGACCCTGTACACCGTGTACGTTAGGCCCATATTGGAGTATGCGGCACCAGTTTGGAACCCACACCTAGCCAAGCACGTGAAGAAACTAGAGAAAGTGCAAAGGTTTGCAACAAGACTAGTCCCAGAGCTAAGAGGTATGTCCAACGAGGAGAGGTTAAGGGAAATCAACCTGACGACACTGGAGGACAGGATAGATAGGGGGACATGATAACGACATACAAAATACTGAGAGGAATTGACAAGGTGGACAAAGACAGGATGTTCCAGAGATTGGACACAGTAACAAGGGGACACAGTTGGAAGCTGAAGACACAGATGAATCACAGGGATGTTAGGAAGTATTTCTTCAGCCACAGAGTAGTCAGTAAGTGAAATAGTTTGGGAAGCGATGTAGTGGAGGCAGGATCCATACATAGCTTTAAGCAGAGGTATGATAAAGCTCACGGCTCAGGGAGAGTGACCTAGTAGCGATCAGTGAAGAGGCGGGGCCAGGAGCTCGGACTCGACCCCCGCAACCTCAACTAGGTGAGTACAACTAGGTGAGTACACACACACACACACACACACACTAGTTTCATTATTTTTATCTACAGTTCTCCTACGCAGCTCATTAACGTAAATGAAAGATAATTGGAACCTCTCAGCCCAGCCTGGGAATTGTCTGGGCAAGAGACGCCTCACCCAGGGAGAGGAAGCATCACAGTTAATCAAATAACAACTAGATTAAGAGTTGTGGAGACAAGGCCCTGCCACTGTGTGTGTGTGTGTGTGTGTGTGTTACCGGTTTCCAAAAGTACTTGTCGATAGACAGTGGGCCTCTTGTGTGTGTGTGTACTCAACTACATGTGGTTGCTGGGGTCGACAGTAGCTTCTGGCCCTGTGTGTGTATATTTCATTACCTATTCGTAATTACTCTTTCGTAGCTACAGGAGCAGAGAGTGGTGTCCCGTCTCCACTAGTTTATCAACATATATTTTTTAATTCCCATTAGTTGTTGCGTTTGCTGTTATCTCTTTCTTCTTATTCCTTTGGTCTGCCGCTCTCAGAAGAAATTTTTCTTCTATTCCTTCGGTGTTTAATTCTTCATTTTGTCAGTATTGTACACCATACATGTACAACTTGTCAGATAATTCTTCATTCCTTCGGTTCCATTTTTCCCCTCAGTATACATGTGTGGCTTCTTCTTGCCTGTGTTGCAGGCACTAAGTCTACTTTATGTAAGCTTTCATATTCTTTTACCATATTATATGTGGCTATTATCTCATATTCTTCTATCCCATGTTCTTCTATAAGCCAGCGGCTTTTCTGCGAACCTTTTGTCTAACTTTTCTCAAATTCTTGGTACGCTATATGTTAATGTTAATTTGCAGTGCCGGATTGAAGGGGACAGAGCCACCGGGGCACTAGCCTCGGTGGCTCTCGCAAAAAAGGGCCCCACATGGGCGAGGTCTAGATAATCTGGGAATAAACATGATGCTATGAGGTATCATTTATACAAAACACACACACACACACACAGACACACACACACACACACACACACACACACACACACACACACACACACACACACACACACACACACACACACACACACACACACAACTGGGTGAGTACACACACACAATGAGCTGCCAAAGGAAATTGAGTGGCACATATCACTGTTTGTGTATAATACCTTGCTAATTAGAAATATGACAAGTGTACAGATATAGAGGGACTCCAGGATGTGTCAGGCGGCCTGTAAACTTAGGCACCGTGATGGCTACTTGATGTCAACCCTGATCAGTGAAAAAACTATATTTTTTAGGCTTGTGAAGCGGCAAGAGTGGAGAAGGCTAGATCCTCAGGCCTCTAATCGTAAGCGAAACAATTAAGCTAGCTGTAAATCTGATAACTGCAAAGTAATGAGACAAGAAGATGGAGTGAGAAGACTGAACACGGAGTATTGCCAGGGAGGAGAGACACTTCAGATAATATGCAGAAAGGAGTATCGGAAAATGAGAC
This sequence comes from Cherax quadricarinatus, assembly GCF_038502225.1. Classification (NCBI taxonomy): domain Eukaryota; kingdom Metazoa; phylum Arthropoda; class Malacostraca; order Decapoda; family Parastacidae; genus Cherax; species Cherax quadricarinatus. The sequence continues at coordinate 9,568,652 of NC_091335.1, read as the reverse complement.
TATGGCGGAGCAGATCAATATTATTTCAAGACAACGACGTTAGATGCTTAAGAAATGACTCGAAACCCAACACCATTATTATCATTATTAATATTATTATTATTTTATTAACACATCGACCGTTTCCCACCGAGGTAGAGTGACCCAAAAAAGAAGAAACACTTTCATCATCACTCACACCATCACTGTCTTGCTAGAGGCGCGATGTGATATTCTATACCAGGAATCTTGAGGTCTCCTGCCACTACTAGTCAGCATCAACCAGAGCAACAACAGTTGCAGCCAATCAATACCTCCCATTGCAACTCTGCATGCAAATGAACCGCTTCGACAGAAACTACTTATCTCCCAGCAGATGTTTTGGCTACCACCTGCATGTTGCACCAGCTGTACCCTAAAAGAATTTCCCGCTTGACAGAAATATTGTGGAGCTTCAAGCGGTGATTTGAAAGTTCTGAACCTGGCTGGTTATGTTGTGATTTGAGGATGTATTATTATTATTATTATTATTATTATTATTATAACCCTATAAGGTAGTAGGTTGGTAGACAGCAACCACCCAGGGAAGTACTACCGTCCTGCCAGATGACTGTGAAACAAAAACCTGTAACTGTTTTGCATGATGGTAGGATTGCTGGTTTCTTTTTCTGTCTCATAAACACGCTAGATAACAGGGATATCTTGCTACTCCTACTTACACTTTGGTCACACTTCACAGACACGCACATGCATATATATATACATACATCTAGGTTTTTCTCCTTTTTCTAAATAGCTCTTGTTCTTCTTTATTTCTTCTATTGTCCATGGGGAAGTGGAAAAGAATCTTTCCTCCGTAAGCCATGCGTGTCGTATGAGGCGACTAAAATGCCGGGAGCAATGGGCTAGTAACCCCTTCTCCTGTAGACATTTACTAAAAAAGAGAAGAAGAAAAACTTTATAAAACTGGGATGCTTAAATGTGCGTGGATGTAGTGCGGATGACAAGAAACAGATGATTGCTGATGTTATGAATGAAAAGAAGTTGGATGTCCTGGCCCTAAGCGAAACAAAGCTGAAGGGGGTAGGAGAGTTTCAGTGGGGGGAAATAAATGGGATTAAATCTGGAGTATCTGAGAGAGTTAGAGCAAAGGAAGGGGTAGCAGTAATGTTAAATGATCAGTTATGGAAGGAGAAAAGAGAATATGAATGTGTAAATTCAAGAATTATGTGGATTAAAGTAAAGGTTGGATGCGAGAAGTGGGTCATAATAAGCGTGTATGCACCTGGAGAAGAGAGGAATGCAGAGGAAAGAGAGAGAGATTTTGGGAGATGTTAAGTGAATGTATAGGAGCCTTTGAACCAAGTGAGAGAGTAATTGTGGTAGGGGACCTGAATGCTAAAGTAGGAGAAACTTTTAGAGAGGGTGTGGTAGGTAAGTTTGGGGTGCCAGGTGTAAATGATAATGGGAGCCCTTTGATTGAACTTGTATAGAAAGGGGTTTAGTTATAGGTAATACATATTTTAAGAAAAAGAGGATAAATAAGTATACCAGATATGATGTAGGGCGAAATGACAGTAGTTTGTTGGATTATGTATTGGTAGATAAAAGACTGTTGAGTAGACTTCAGGATGTACATGTTTATAGAGGGGCCACAGATATATCAGATCACTTTCTAGTTGTAGCTACACTGAGAGTAAAAGGTAGATGGGATACAAGGAGAATAGAAGCATCAGGGAAGAGAGAGGTGAAGGTTTATAAATTAAAAGAGGAGGCAGTTAGGGTAAGATATAAACAGCTATTGGAGGATAGATGGGCTAATGAGAGCATAGGCAATGGGGTCGAAGAGGTATGGGGTAGGTTTAAAAATGTAGTGTTAGAGTGTTCAGGAGAAGTTTGTGGTTACAGGAAAGTGGGTGCAGGAGGGAAGAGGAGCGATTGGTGGAATGATGATGTAAAGAGAGTAGTAAGGGAGAAAAAGTTAGCATATGAGAAGTTTTTACAAAGTAGAAGTGATGCAAGGAGGGAAGAGTATATGGAGAAAAAGAGAGAGGTTAAGAGAGTGGTGAAGCAGTGTAAAAAGAGAGCAAATGAGAGAGTGGGTGAGATGTTATCAATAAATTTTGTTGAAAATAAGAAAAAGTTTTGGAGTGGGATTAACAAGTTAAGAAAGCCTAGAGAACAAATGGATTTGTCAGTTAAAAATAGGAGAGGAGAGTTATTAAATGGAGAGTTAGAGGTATTGGGAAGATGGAGGGAATATTTTGAGGAATTGTTAAATGTTGATGAAGATAGGGAAGCTGTGATTTCGTGTATAGGGCAAGGAGGAATAACATCTTGTAGGAGTGAGGAAGAGCCAGTTGTGAGTGTGGGGGAAGTTCGTGAGGCAGTAGGTAAAATGAAAGGGGGTAAGGCAGCCGGGATTGATGGGATAAAGATAGAAATGTTAAAAGCAGGTGGGGATATAGTTTTGGAGTGGTTGGTGCAATTATTTAATAAATGTATGGAAGAGGGTAAGGTACCTAGGGATTGGCAGAGAGCATGCATAGTTCCTTTGTATAAAGGCAAAGGGGATAAAAGAGAGTGCAAAAATTATAGGGGGATAAGTCTGTTGAGTATACCTGGTAAAGTGTATGGTAGAGTTATAATTGAAAGAATTAAGAGTAAGACGGAGAATAGGATAGCAGATGAACAAGGAGGCTTTAGGGAAGGTAGAGGGTGTGTGGACCAGGTGTTTACAGTGAAACATATAAGTGAACAGTATTTAGATAAGGCTAAAGAGGTCTTTGTGGCATTTATGGATTTGGAAAAAACGTATGACAGGGTGGATAGGGGGGCAATGTGGCAGATGTTGCAAGTGTATGGTGTAGGAGGTAGGTTACTGAAAGCAGTGAAGAGTTTTTACGAGGATAGTGAGGCTCAAGTTAGAGTATGTAGGAAAGAGGGAAATTTTTTCCCAGTAAAAGTAGGCCTTAGACAAGGATGTGTGATGTCACCGTGGTTGTTTAATATATTTATAGATGGGGTTGTAAGAGAAGTAAATGCGAGGGTCTTGGCAAGAGGCGTGGAGTTAAAAGATAAAGAATCACACACAAAGTGGGAGTTGTCACAGCTGCTCTTTGCTGATGACACTGTGCTCTTGGGAGATTCTGAAGAGAAGTTGCAGAGATTGGTGGATGAATTTGGTAGGGTGTGCAAAAGAAGAAAATTAAAGGTGAATACAGGAAAGAGTAAGGTTATGAGGATAACAAAAAGATTAGGTGATGAAAGATTGGATATCAGATTGGAGGGAGAGAGTATGGAGGAGGTGAATGTATTCAGATATTTGGGAGTGGACGTGTCAGCGGATGGGTCTATGAAAGATGAGGTGAATCATAGAATTGATGAGGGAAAAAGAGTGAGTGGTGCACTTAGGAGTCTGTGGAGACAAAGAACTTTGTCCTTGGAGGCAAAGAGGGGAATGTATGAGAGTATAGTTTTACCAACGCTCTTATATGGGTGTGAAGCGTGGGTGATGAATGTTGCAGCGAGGAGAAGGCTGGAGGCAGTGGAGATGTCATGTCTGAGGGCAATGTGTGGTGTGAATATAATGCAGAGAATTCGTAGTTTGGAAGTTAGGAGGTGCGGGATTACCAAAACTGTTGTCCAGAGGGCTGAGGAAGGGTTGTTGAGGTGGTTCGGACATGTAGAGAGAATGGAGCGAAGCAGAATGACTTCAAGAGTGTATCAGTCTGTAGTGGAAGGAAGGCGGGGTAGGGGTCGGCCTAGGAAAGGTTGGAGGGAGGGGGTAAAGGAGGTTTTGTGTGCGAGGGGCTTGGACTTCCAGCAGGCATGCGTGAGCGTGTTTGATAGGAGTGAATGGAGACAAATGGTTTTTAATACTTGACGTGCTGTTGGAGTGTGAGCAAAGTAACATTTATGAAGGGATTCAGGGAAACCGGCAGGCCGGACTTGAGTCCTGGAGATGGGAAGTACAGTGCCTGCACTCTGAAGGAGGGGTGTTAATGTTGCAGTTTAAAAACTGTAGTGTAAAGCACCCTTCTGGCAAGACAGTGATGGAGTGAATGATGGTGAAAGTTTTTCTTTTTTCGGGCCACCCTGCCTTGGTGGGAATCGGCCAGTGTGATAATAAAACTAATAATTATTATTATTATTATTATTATTATTATTATTATTATTATTATTATTATTATCCTGAACCTGGTTGATTACGTTCTAAATTGAAGATGCATCGTATTATAATTATTAGTTACCTGGAGGTTATTCCGGGGATCAACGCCCCCGCGGCCCGGTCCATGACCAGGCCTCCCGATGGATCAGGGCCTGATCAACTAGGCTGTTACTGCTGGCCGCACGCAGTCCAACGTACGAGCCACAGCCCGGCTGATCCGGCACTGACTTTAGGTATCTGTCCAGCTCTCTCTTGAAGGCAGCCAGGGGTTTATTGGCAATTTCCCTAATGCTTGATGGGAGGCTGTTGAACAGTCTTGGGCCCCGGACACTTACGGTGTTTTCCCTTAGTGTACCAATGGCGCCCCTACTTTTTATTGGGGGCATTTTGCATCGCCTGCCCAGTCTTTTACTTTCGTAGGGAGTGATTTCTGTGTGCGGTAGTATTATTTGGGAGAAGCGCTAAATCCTTATGGGAGTTATACGGTTAATTAAGTAAGCAGAACGGTTCTATGTAACTCTGAAAACTTTCCGGTTAAGAGAATTAGATACTGGTTACTAGAGCAGCAGTTGCGGGCTCGCTACACCGTCTTCCGATACTCACATTATTAACTTGATTACTGTGTAATAACTCGTTAAGTGCTGTCGTGGGGGAAGTGTAGGGAATATACACACCAAGTGTAGGGAATATACAGACCAAGTGTAGGGAATATACACACCAAGTGTAGGGAATATACACACCAAGTGTAGGGAATATACACACCAAGTGTAGGGAATATACACACCAAGTGTAGGGAATATACACACCAAGTGTAGGGAATATACACACCAAGTGTAGGGAATATACACACCAAGTGTAGGGAATATACACACCAAGTGTAGGGAATATGTACACCAAGTGTAGGGAATATACACACCAAGTGTAGGGAATATACACACCAAGTGTAGGGAATATACACACCAAGTGTAGGGAATATACACACCAAGTGTAGGGAATATACACACCAAGTGTAGGGAATATACACACCAAGTGTAGGGAATATACACACCAAGTGTAGGGAATATGTACACCAAGTGTAGGGAATATACACACCAAGTGTAGGGAATATACACACCAAGTGTAGGGAATATACAGACCAAGTGTAGGGAATATACAGACCAAGTGTAGGGAATATACACACCAAGTGTAGGGAATATACACACCAAGTGTAGGGAATATACAGACCAAGTGTAGGGAATATACACACCAAGTGTAGGGAATATGTACACCAAGTGTAGGGAATATACACACCAAGTGTAGGGAATATACACACCAAGTGTAGGGAATATACACACCAAGTGTAGGGAATATACACACCAAGTGTAGGGAATATACACACCAAGTGTTTACGATAAAGTATATATAAAAATTACCAAAGGGGAAAAATATAGAGAAAAAACTGAGCGCTTTCGTTTGCTTACAAAGATATCTTCATTTCCTTTTTTTTTTTTTAAATATCTGGAGTCATGCGTTTTGCTGTTATTTCTTCCACTTTAAGTATATATGTAAACTACACGAAGATAAGTAACTGTTTATCACTGTTATTGTTGTGTGGTTTTTCTGGCTAGGTAAAGATGGAATTCAGTAACGGCTAGTTAAAAGGTAGGGTCAGGAGCTGTAACTCGACCCCTGTAACTACAAGTGGGTGAGCACAAATAGGTGAGTATACACACACAAATACACACAGCGAAGAGGCGGGGCCAGGGTCTGTGAATCAACCCCAGGGGCTCTGGTGGCCTGGTGGTTAACGCTCTCGCTTCACACGGTGAGGGCCTGGGTTCGATTCCCAGCCAGAGTAGAAACATTGGACGTGTTTCTTTCCACCTGTTGTCTATGTTCCCCATCAGTAAAATGGGTACCTGGGTGTTAGTCGACTGGTGTGGGTCGCATCCTGGGACACTGACCTAAGGAGGCCTGGTCACAGACCGGGCCGCGGGGGCGTTGACCCCCGGAACTCTCTCCAGGTAATCTCCAGGTAAAACCATAAATAGGTGAGAACACACACCCACGCTCACACACACGCACACACACACACACACACATTAAATCACAAATAAAAATGATTGGACACAAGTATAGCAATAATAAGACACTGCCTCACAACATTCAACCTAGAATATAATTGCTGTCAAATACATGAACAGAGTAATATTGAAAAAAACTATAAACAGAGTATGTTAAGTTGTAATTTAAACAGAATAGGATGGCCAAGAGCCGAGACTCGACCCCCCGTAACCAGCAGTGTGGTGGTCAGAGGTGATATCACCAAACACTGGAGTCCTGGCAAAGAGACGAGGCCACTTGTCATGCATTAATTTCTCAGCCTGCGATCTGCATATGTATGCTTCTTGTGTTTTCTCTTGACAGTGTACCAGGTTAGTATACATACACAGTAGTGTACTCGTCTGTTTGTGTTTGCAAGGGTCGACAATGTACCAGGTTAGTACACATACCCAGTACACAGTAGTGTACTCGTCTGTTTGTGTTTGCAGGGTCGACAATGTACCAGGTTAGTACACATACCCAGTACACAGTAGTGTACTCATCTATTTATGGTTGCAAGGATCAACAATGGTTAGTACACATACCCAGTACACAGTAGTGTACTTATCTGTTTGTGTTTGCAGGGGTCGACAATGTACCAGGTTAGTACACATACCCAGTGCACAGAAGTGTACTCATCTATTTATGGTTGCATGGGTCGGGTCACAGCTCCTGGTCTTGCCTATTCGCTGGTTGCTACTAGGTCTACTGTCTTCCTGCTCCATGAGTTTTATCGGCTCGTGTGTATGTGTGTACTCACCTATATGCGGTTGCAGGAGTTGAGAGTCTCAGCTCCTGACCACACCTCTTCGCTACCCAGTACAGGGTACACTTTCTCCTGCTTTCGAGAGCCTTATCGTATCTCTTCTTAAAGCTGTGTATGGATCCTGCCTCCACCACTCCATTGTCCAAGTTGTTTCACTTCCTGACCACCCTAATACTGTGTACTCACCTAGTTGAGGTTGCGGGGGTCGAGTCCGAGCTCCTGGCCCCGCCTCTTCACTGATCGCTACTAGGTCACTCTCCCTGAGCCGTGAGCTTTATCATACCTCTGCTTAAAGCTATGTATGGATCCTGCCTCCACTACATCGCTTCCCAAACTATTCCACTTACTGACTACTCTGTGGCTGAAGAAATACTTCCTAACATCCCTGTGTGTGTGTGTGTGTATGTGTATGTGTGTGTGTGTGTGTGTGTGTGTGTGTGTGTGTGTGTGTGTGTGTATGTGTGTGTGTGTGTGTGCGTGTGTGTGTGTGAAGGTGCACCATTGGAACCTCTGAACCAACAACTGTACTAGCACCATCAACACCATGGTACCAGTACCATTATAAACCATGGTACCAGCAACCTTAAAATTACCACAACAACATTAAAACTTAATAAAACGATTGCAACAAAAATAAAGATATTGCAACATTAAAATAATTGCACCAATATCCTTAAAATCATTTCAGCAACAATAAAACCATTGCAACATGAATAAAACCATTGCAACATGAATAAAACCATTGCAGTAATACCATTAAAACTATTGCAGCAATATTAAAATCATTGCAACTCCATAAAAACCGTTGCAACATCAATAAAATAATTGCAACACCATTGCAACATTAAAACCATTGCAACTTCAATAAAACATTTTGCAACAGCACCATTAAAACCATTCCAACAACACCATTAAAATCACTGCACCGTCAATAAAACCATTACTACAACGCCATTAAAACAATTGCAACATCAATGAAACCATTTACAGCACCATTAAAATTATTGCAACATCAATAAAACCATTTCCAATATCATTAAAACCATTGCAATGTCATCAATAGAGCCATTTGCAACACCACTAAAACCATTGCAGCATCAATACAATCATTGCAACATCAGTAAAACCATTGTAACACTAAAACCATTGTAACATCAATAAAACCATTGCAACACCACTAAAACCATTGTAACATCAATAAAACCATTGCAACACCACTAAAACCATTGCAACATCAATAAAACCATTGCAACACCACTAAAACCATTGTAACATCAATAAAACCATTGCAACACCACTAAAACCATTGCAACATCAATAAAACCATTGCAACACCACTAAAACCATTGCAACATCAATAAAACCATTGCAAGACCACTAAAACCATTGTAACATCAATAAAACCATTGCAACACCACTAAAACCATTGCAACATCAATAAAACCATTGTGACACCACTAAAACCATTGTAACATCAATAAAACCATTGCAACACCACTAAAACCATTGCAACATCAATAAAACCATTGTGACACCACTAAAACCATTGTAACATCAATAAAACCATTGCAACACCATTAAAACCATTGCAACATCAATAAAACCATTGTGGCACCACTAAAACCATTGTAACATCAATAAAACCATTGCAACACCACTAAAACCATTGCAACTTCAATAAAACCATTGTGACACCACTAAAACCATTGTAACATCAATAAAACCATGCAGAAGCCAGAGTAATGGATATAACATCTCACTAATTAAAACTAATCCATGAGGAATGTTCAGTATTACCAGCTATATTGAAACTCTCTGAAGTAGCAACGTTGCAACTGAAACAGTCTGAGCAACGTTGCAACAGAAACAGTGTGAGCAACGTTGCAACTGAAACAGTCTGAGCAACGTTGCAACTGAAACAATCAAAACTAACAAAATTGCGACTAAAATCATCTGAATTAACAATGTTGCAGCGGAAACAATCTGAAGTAACAAAATTGCAACTAACACAATCTGAACTAGCAACATTGCAACTGTAATAATTATACCACGCAGGCGGGGCTGTGAGGGAACACAGTTGTGTGGCTCCATTAAACGCCATAAGCATAAGGAGGTGAGGAAGAGAGGAAAATAAAGAGGAGGATTAGGGAAGGAGCGAGGTTGGTAATGGTGGTATAGGAACAACAACAACTAAGCACTCCATTTCCCTGGTGCTGAAGGACCCCTTCGGGTTTAGCGTTACTTTGTTGTTCCGTCTTTTTTTTATGTTATTTTATCATCATCTTCTTCTATCTTCTTATTATTATTATTGTTGTTATTATTAAGGAGAATCGCTAAATCCGTAGATTTACACAGCGCCATTTAAGTGTCTCCGATTAAGTGAGCAGAACGGTTGTGTGTTACACTGAAAACTTTCCGGTTAAGGGGATTAAATGCTGGTTAGCAGAGCAGCAACTGCGGGCTCGCTACACCCTCCTCCGGTACTCACATTATTACCTTGACTGCTGCCTTGAACACACGCTGCACGAGACAGAGAGAGAGAACTCTTTATTAAATCATCTCACTTAAAAATATCTATAAAACAGTACTAAGATATATATATATATATATATATATATATATATATATATATATATATATATATATATATAACAACCACGGGGGTGTAGAATGATAACTCTAGGCCTTTCGTGTTGCAATCAACACATCATCAGGAGCTTGCAAATTTGCAGAAAAGAGGATGTCCAAGCAAATACGATCCCAGTAGACGTCTTTTCTGGAGTTAGGTTTGCGACATTTGCTTAAAAAATATATGTATGTGTGTGTACTCACTGCAGGGGTTGAGTCATAGCTCCTGGCCTCACCTCTTCACTGGTTGATACTAAATCACTCTCTCCTTGTTCCATGAGCTTTATTATACCTCTTCTTAAAGCTATGTATGGAATTTGCCTCCACTACTTCACTCTCCTGATTATTCCACTTCCTGACAACTCTAAGGCTAAAGAAATACTTCCTAACATCCCTGTGACTCATCTGGGTTTTCAACTTCCAATTGTGGCCCTTCGTTCCTTTATCCCATCTCTGAAACATTCGAGCCCTGTCCACCTTGTCAATTCCTCTTAGTATTTTATACGTCGTTATCATGTCCCCCTGTCCTCCCTATCCGCTAGTGTCATCAGGTTGAGTTCCCTTAATCTCTCCTCGTAAGGCATATCCTTCATTTCCGGGACTAATCTTGTTGTAAACTTTTGCACTTTCTCCATTTTTTTGATGTGTTTGTGTGTATGTGTGTGTAAGACAATCGGAATGTAGCGATCAATAAATGCAAAAGAAGCCTCTAAATATAATTTGGAATGGAGGAAAGAGGAGAGAGTGGGAGATAAACTGAGGAAATTTGTGAAGGAAGAACTGTGAACCTGATGGAATATGTATAGTGAGTACATGTACACAAGGTATGTACTGTGAGTACATGTACACAAGGTATGTACTGTGAGTACATGTACACAAGGTATGTACTGTGAGTACATGTACACAAGGTATGTACTGTGAGTACATGTACACAAGGTATGTACTGTGAGTACATGTACACAAGGTATGTACAGTGAGTACATGTACACAAGGTATGTACAGTGAGTACATGTACACAAGGTATGTACTGTAAGTACATGTACACAAGGTATGTACTGTGAGTACATGTACACAAGGTATGTACTGTGAGTACATGTACACAAGGTATGTACTGTGAGTACATGTACACAAGGTATGTACTGTAAGTACATGTACACAAGGTATGTACTGTGAGTACATGTACACAAGGTATGTACAGTGAGTACATGTACACAAGGTATGTACAGTGAGTACATGTACACAAGGTATGTACAGTGAGTACATGTACACAAGGTATGTACTGTGAGTACATGTACACAAGGTATGTACAGTGAGTACATGTACACAAGGTATGTACAGTGAGTACATGTACACAAGGTATGTACAGTGAGTACATGTACACAAGGTATGTACAGTGAGTACATGTACACAAGGTATGTACAGTGAGTACATGTACACAAGGTATGTACAGTGAGTACATGTACACAAGGTATGTACAGTGAGTACATGTACACAAGGTATGTACAGTGAGTACATGTACACAAGGTATGTACAGTGAGTACATGTACACAAGGTATGTACAATGAGTACATGTACACAAGGTATGTACAGTGAGTACATGTACACAAGGTATGTACAGTGAGTACATGTACACAAGGTATGTACAGTGAGGAATTGGAAATGCACTTTAGTTACTGTCTCCTCTACTCTCTGTTTCTTCCCTCTACTACTTTTTCCTATCTCTTATACTTTCCATCTTCCATCTCAGTTCTGCTTCTTCCCTCCTCCCTCCTTTCTCCTACTCCTTCCTCTTTCTTCCCTCCTCCCTCCTTTCTCCTACCCCTTCCTCTTCCTTCCCTTCCTCCTTTTCTCCCTCCCTCCGTTATTTCATATGCAACAAGGAATATTAATTTGCATCAGCCCGTCCGTGCATGTGCGCGTACGTCCGTATGTACGTCCGTGTGTACGTCCGTGAGTAGGTGCTTCCGTGCTTGCATCCATCTCAGTCAACTTTGTTGAAAAATATTGTGCAATACAAAAACTTTTTTAGTTTCGTCCCACAAGTTACTTTATCACTTTAATACATTCTAAACCTATGTGAGTTTAACTTTACTTTCCATTATTACATATTATATATATATATATATATATATATATATATATATATATATATATATATATATATATATATATATATATATATATATATATATATATATATATAGATAGATAAGGAGGTACCACCTCTACAGCTGTACTTGGGACCTTCATCCTCAGAGAAGAGAATAGACGCACTTCAGAGAAAACTCATGTGTGGGTTGCGTGCGTGTACTCACCTAGTTGTGGTTGCAGGGGCCGAGCCACAGCTCCTGTGTGTGTGTGTGTGTGTGTGTGTGTGTGTGTGTGTGTGTGTGTGTGTGTGTGTATTTGGGCATCTGTAGCACAGTGGGTTTAAAGGCGTCAGGTTGGTAGGCTAAGCCACACTCATAGACAGCTGCCAACGTGTGTTCGAATCCTGCTGGATGCGATATTTCTTAGTATATGTGCAGTCTCCCGCCAAGGCATAGTGACCTAGAGAAGAAAACGCATTCACCATCATTCGTTCTATCGTCGTCTTTCTAGAGGTGTACTATTATCTCAAATTATTCTCCGACTGCAACATCTCCACCTCTCCTTCAGAGTGCAGGCTCTGCACTTCCCGGTAAGACACATATGCAACAGTTAGGTATCTTTATTATGAAACGTTTCGCCTACACAGTAGGCTTCTTCAGTCAAGTACAGAAAAGTTGATAGAAGCAGAAGATACTTGAAGACGATGTAATCAGTCCATCACCCTTAAAGTTTTGAGGTGGTCAGTCCCTCAGTCTGGAGAAGAGCATTGTTCCATAGTATGAAACAATATGGAGATGAAGTGACAGAATGGAGCTTTTTATAGCCCCAAGAGGTGAGACGTAGGCCACTAGGAGAGGTAAGAACTCAGATGTTGAAAGGTCAGGTCCCTCTCAAATCCAGCCGCTCTCACTAGTGGAAGTTGTCGAAGTTGATTGAAGGTCTGTACCAAGATACCCTTGTGTTGCAGTGTCTGAGAGATTGAACATTAAAATGGTATAAAATACCGACAGGTTGTTAGGTAAGACACATATGCAACAGTTAGGTATCTTTATTATGAAACGTTTCGCCTACACAGTAGGCTTCTACAGTCAAGTACAGAAAAGTTGATAGAAGCAGAAGATACTTGAAGACGATGTAATCAGTCCATCACCCTTAAAGTTTTGAGGTGGTCAGTCCCTCAGTCTGGAGAAGAGCATTGTTCCATAGTATGAAACAATATGGAGATGAAGTGACAGAATGGAGCTTTTTATAGCCCCAAGAGGTGAGACGTAGGCCACTAGGAGAGGTAAGAACTCAGATGTTGAAAGGTCAGGTCCCTCTCAAATCCAGCCGCTCTCACTAGTGGAAGTTGTCGAAGTTGATTGAAGGTCTGTACCAAGATACCCTTGTGTTGCAGTGTCTGACAGATTGAACATTAAAATGGTATAAAATACCGACAGGTTGTTAGGTAAGACACATATGCAACAGTTAGGTATCTTTATTATGAAACGTTTCGCCTACACAGTAGGCTTCTTCAGTCAAGTACAGAAAAGTTGATAGAAGCAGAAGATACTTGAAGACGATGTAATCAGTCCATCACCCTTAAAGTTTTGAGGTGGTCAGTCCCTCAGTCTGGAGAAGAGCATTGTTCCATAGTATGAAACAATATGGAGATGAAGTGACAGAATGGAGCTTTTTATAGCCCCAAGAGGTGAGACGTAGGCCACTAGGAGAGGTAAGAACTCAGATGTTGAAAGGTCAGGTCCCTCTCAAATCCAGCCGCTCTCACTAGTGGAAGTTGTCGAAGTTGATTGAAGGTCTGTACCAAGATACCCTTGTGTTGCAGTGTCTGACAGATTGAACATTAAAATGGTATAAAATACCGACAGGTTGTTAGGTAAGACACATATGCAACAGTTAGGTATCTTTATTATGAAACGTTTCGCCTACACAGTAGGCTTCTTCAGTCAAGTACAGAAAAGTTGATAGAAGCAGAAGATACTTGAAGACGATGTAATCAGTCCATCACCCTTAAAGTTTTGAGGTGGTCAGTCCCTCAGTCTGGAGAAGAGCATTGTTCCATAGTATGAAACAATATGGAGATGAAGTGACAGAATGGAGCTTTTTATAGCCCCAAGAGGTGAGACGTAGGCCACTAGGAGAGGTAAGAACTCAGATGTTGAAAGGTCAGGTCCCTCTCAAATCCAGCCGCTCTCACTAGTGGAAGTTGTCGAAGTTGATTGAAGGTCTGTACCAAGATACCCTTGTGTTGCAGTGTCTGATAGATTGAACATTAAAATGGTATAAAATACCGACAGGTTGTTAGGTAAGACACATATGCAACAGTTAGGTATCTTTATTATGAAACGTTTCGCCTACACAGTAGGCTTCAAGGGTATCTTGGTACAGACCTTCAATCAACTTCGACAACTTCCACTAGTGAGAGCGGCTGGATTTGAGAGGGACCTGACCTTTCAACATCTGAGTTCTTACCTCTCCTAGTGGCCTACGTCTCACCTCTTGGGGCTATAAAAAGCTCCATTCTGTCACTTCATCTCCATATTGTTTCATACTATGGAACAATGCTCTTCTCCAGACTGAGGGACTGACCACCTCAAAACTTTAAGGGTGATGGACTGATTACATCGTCTTCAAGTATCTTCTGCTTCTATCAACTTTTCTGTACTTGACTTTAGAAGCCTACTGTGTAGGCGAAACGTTTCATAATAAAGATACCTAACTGTTGCATATGTGTCTTACCTAACAACCTGTCGGTATTTTATACCATTTTAATGTTCAATCTGTCAGACACTGCAACACAAGGGTATCTTGGTACAGACCTTCAATCAACTTCGACAACTTCCACTAGTGAGAGCGGCTGGATTTGAGAGGGACCTGACCTTTCAACATCTGAGTTCTTACCTCTCCTAGTGGCCTACGTCTCACCTCTTGGGGCTATAAAAAGCTCCATTCTGTCACTTCATCTCCATATTGTTTCATACTATGGAACAATGCTCTTCTCCAGACTGAGGGACTGACCACCTCAAAACTTTAAGGGTGATGGACTGATTACATCGTCTTCAAGTATCTTCTGCTTCTATCAACTTTTCTGTACTTGACTGAAGAAGCCTACTGTGTAGGCGAAACGTTTCATAATAAAGATACCTAACTGTTGCATATGTGTCTTACCTAACAACCTGTCGGTATTTTATACCATTTGAATGTTCAATCTGTCAGACACTGCAACACAAGGGTATCTTGGTACAGACCTTCAATCAACTTCGACAACTTCCACTAGTGAGAGCGGCTGGATTTGAGAGGGACCTGACCTTTCAACATCTGAGTTCTTACCTCTCCTAGTGGCCTACGTCTCACCTCTTGGGGCTATAAAAAGCTCCATTCTGTCACTTCATCTCCATATTGTTTCATACTATGGAACAATGCTCTTCTCCAGACTGAGGGACTGACCACCTCAAAACTTTAAGGGTGATGGACTGATTACATCGTCTTCAAGTATCTTCTGCTTCTATCAACTTTTCTGTACTTGACTGTAGAAGCCTACTGTGTAGGCGAAACGTTTCATAATAAAGATACCTAACTGTTGCATATGTGTCTTACCTAACAACCTGTCGGTATTTTATACCATTTTAATGTTCAATCTGTCAGACACTGCAACACAAGGGTATCTTGGTACAGACCTTCAATCAACTTCGACAACTTCCACTAGTGAGAGCGGCTGGATTTGAGAGGGACCTGACCTTTCAACATCTGAGTTCTTACCTCTCCTAGTGGCCTACGTCTCACCTCTTGGGGCTATAAAAAGCTCCATTCTGTCACTTCATCTCCATATTGTTTCATACTATGGAACAATGCTCTTCTCCAGACTGAGGGACTGACCACCTCAAAACTTTAAGGGTGATGGACTGATTACATCGTCTTCAAGTATCTTCTGCTTCTATCAACTTTTCTGTACTTGACTCCAGAAGCCTACTGTGTAGGCGAAACGTTTCATAATAAAGATACCTAACTGTTGCATATGTGTCTTACCTAACAACCTGTCGGTATTTTATACCATTTTAATGTTCAATCTGTCAGACACTGCAACACAAGGGTATCTTGGTACAGACCTTCA
This sequence comes from Cherax quadricarinatus, assembly GCF_038502225.1. Lineage (NCBI taxonomy): Eukaryota > Metazoa > Arthropoda > Malacostraca > Decapoda > Parastacidae > Cherax > Cherax quadricarinatus. The sequence goes on along the minus strand of NC_091335.1, from coordinate 9,552,824 downwards.
ATCAACTTCGACAACTTCCACTAGTGAGAGCGGCTGGATTTGAGAGGGACCTGACCTTTCAACATCTGAGTTCTTACCTCTCCTAGTGGCCTACGTCTCACCTCTTGGGGCTATAAAAAGCTCCATTCTGTCACTTCATCTCCATATTGTTTCATACTATGGAACAATGCTCTTCTCCAGACTGAGGGACTGACCACCTCAAAACTTTAAGGGTGATGGACTGATTACATCGTCTTCAAGTATCTTCTGCTTCTATCAACTTTTCTGTACTTGACTGAAGAAGCCTACTGTGTAGGCGAAACGTTTCATAATAAAGATACCTAACTGTTGCATATGTGTCTTACCTAACAACCTGTCGGTATTTTATACCATTTTAATGTTCAATCTGTCAGACACTGCAACACAAGGGTATCTTGGTACAGACCTTCAATCAACTTCGACAACTTCCACTAGTGAGAGCGGCTGGATTTGAGAGGGACCTGACCTTTCAACATCTGAGTTCTTACCTCTCCTAGTGGCCTACGTCTCACCTCTTGGGGCTATAAAAAGCTCCATTCTGTCACTTCATCTCCATATTGTTTCATACTATGGAACAATGCTCTTCTCCAGACTGAGGGACTGACCACCTCAAAACTTTAAGGGTGATGGACTGATTACATCGTCTTCAAGTATCTTCTGCTTCTATCAACTTTTCTGTACTTGACTGTAGAAGCCTACTGTGTAGGCGAAACGTTTCATAATAAAGATACCTAACTGTTGCATATGTGTCTTACCTAACAACCTGTCGGTATTTTATACCATTTTAATGTTCAATCTGCACTTCCCACCTGCAGGACTCAAGTCCGGTTAACCGGGTTTTCCCTAAATTCCTTTATAAAAATTACCTTTCTCACACTCTAACAGCAAGTTCAGTAAAAATAATAGATACAGTAATAAACATCTCTGATAGTAAAATTTACCAGCTACTGTGTAAATGATTTTCTCCCAAAGCCTTCCTTATTTACCGTAAAATTTACGAGCTATTGTGTAAATAATTTTCTTCAGTCTTCCTGTTAGAAAATTTACCATTTACTGTGTAAATGATTTTCGTTCATAGTCTTCCTTGTTTACGGTAAAATTTACCAGCTACTGCGTAAATGATTTTCTTCAAGTCTTCCTGATAGTAAAATTTACCGGCTACTGTGTAAATGATTTACACGTCTCTCCTTGATGCTACGCTTCCTGAGATAAGTTACTGATGAAGAAGATAACCAATTATTCATGTCCTGGTAATTCCATCATCCTGGCAGCCTAACTTCATTTTGCTAACTTTCATGCAGCTTAATGCTCCCATGCAAGTTTGTTGCTTCCGTTGATTACTCCACTTTTTTCCCCTACACTTGACGATAGGTCTGGTCATGGGCCGGGCCGCGGGGGCGTTGACCCCCGGAACACCCCTCCAGGTATACTCCAGGTATTTCAGATTGTCTGTTGGGTATCAAACTGTTTATGAGTCTCAGATACATTCACCTTTGCAATTCTTGTCTACTCAACTTTATGATGGGTTTCCCAAGTTAACTTCTGTGTTACATGATCATAACAGTACTGAAGTTTACATATATATGATATATGTACTTGTGTGATATAAGAACATACGAATGTAGGAACACTGCAGCAGGCCTACTGGCCCATTTTCAATACTGCTACTAGCTGGGAATCTAACCCGGGACTTTTAGCTTGCCTCCTAGGAGGGAGCCAAGCTAACCTTCCCACACCTTAACCCACTTGACCACCATGCTACATTTTTTTCTTTTAAGAACGGAGACTCGATCCCCGGACCTCAATAACGAGTGGCGGGACTCTCACCACTGGACTACAACTGTTGTAGATATGAATATACTTTTGTATAAGTTATGTGATTGTTCGATGTGTCAGTATACGATACCAATTATTAACACTACATGGGGCTATTCTGTTGGTGTTCTTACCCAGGTCCCTTTAAACAGAAAGCCTGAGACTGAGGGGAAAGACTATTTAACCACTAGGACGACATTCAGAAAGTTTGAGAATGGCAAACACGAAGCTCAACTTTCTCCTTAACTTAGGACTTAGTACTGAAGAAAGATAAGGCGTCTAGATACTCACGTGAAGCGCAGAACTTTGGGAATTTCAAGGTTCTTTAAAATCCAACAGGGAACAGTACCTGTAAGAAAGAAGGAGAGATTTGTATGGCAGACATTAATATAAAATATATATCTGGGCGACAGTCAGCTCTTGCTTACGAGTAAAACATATGGGCAACACCAGGGTATCTTTGTTGCTGAAACGTCTCGCCTACACGACAGGCTTCTTCAGTCGAGGAAGTCGTCTCCTACACGACAGGCTTCTTCAGTCGAGGAAGTCGTCTCCTACACGACAGGCTTCTTCAGTCGAGGAAGTCGTCTCCTACACGACAGGCTTCTTCAGTCGAGGAAGTCGTCTCCTACACGACAGGCTTCTTCAGTCGAGGAAGTCGTCTCCTACACGACAGGCTTCTTCAGTCGAGGAAGTCGTCTCCTACACGACAGGCTTCTTCAGTCGAGGAAGTCGTCTCCTACACGACAGGCTTCTTCAGTCGAGGAAGTCGTCTCCTACACGACAGGCTTCTTCAGTCGAGGAAGTCGTCTCCTACACGACAGGCTTCTTCAGTCGAGGAAGTCGTCTCCTACACGACAGGCTTCTTCAGTCGAGGAAGTCGAATCGTTGCAGCAACAAAGATCACCCAAGTTCTGCACATATGTCTGTATTCATCGACTTGTCTGTACTGTGTACAACCATGTACACCAAACTGTTATATTCCACTGTACAACCATGTAATTTGTCAAAATAAAAATCTAAATCTAAATCTAAATTAATAAGACAGTAAGACAGTGGTTGTCATCCTGGGATGTGGTATAAGACAGAATATAACTTTCAGTTAAACCGTAGTACTATAATAGTTCTTAACCTGACTGATAGGATTATGTAATGAGAACACACAACAACAAGCTGCTGGTTATGAACCAACCTGAGCAAGTTCCTGACACCATTATCAGCGTTAAAATAACAAATTTAGTATTTTCTTGGTCCTTTACTATCATTAACAGTGTGACTGACTGACTGGCATCACGGAAATCATCACAAGAACGAAATTAAAGTATTGTATATGTCTCTTACATACATACATATATACATACATATTATATATATATATATATATATATATATATATATATATATATATATATATATATATATATATATATATGCAATAAGATCACAGTAAACAGGTGATTTCAAAATATGCAAAACAACCACTCTGAAAGAATAGAGGAATTCCAAGCGCTTTCGTGACTACTCACATTATCAAGGAACTATGAAAGTGAAGCATCCAAGGAAGCTATATAAGGGGTCGGCCAGCACCTCACTATCAAATCCCACAACGGTTAAACACGTGACGCGCGGCGAGCCAACTTGGACAGGTCCTTTGCACAACTCACCCCCGAGCTATTTATTTGTCCAGTGTATTATTAAATTCTACCCAAATTCTATTAATTATAAATGGATCTAATTTATATAAACCAAAGGAAATATTCATATTATTGTCAAAACTGCTTTTTATGAAACAAGATTCAATTATATTCCTGTCGACCATGGACTTGCTTGATACTACTTTCTCAACTTTTTGAAAATCAATTGGATGGTTAAAATCTCTTACATGAATAAATAGAGCATTGGAATCTTGTCCAGTTCTAATGCTATATTTATGTTGTTTTAATCTTAGTTCGAGATTTTTACCAGTTTGACCGTAATAAACTTTATCGCAAATTTTACAAGGAATCTTATAGACACATCCATCAGTATTTTGGGGGGAATTCTTAATCAAAAGTTTTTTTACTGTATCAAGATTTTTGAATACAACTTTAATATTAAAAGTCTTAAGAAGAAAAGGCATATCAACCAAGTTTTCATGGTAAGGGAGAACCAACATATTTTTAGTTGAATAAGGCTGGATGCCCTTTTTTGGATTATAAAAAGTGTTCCTAGCAACTTTAAAAGATTTATCAATTACATTTCTTGGGTATTTTAAATCATTACCTATTTCATAAATTTTGGATATTTCCTCATCTATGAACTCAGGACTACAAATTCGTAAAGCTCTCAAAAACATTGATGAGAAAACAGACAGTTTGACTCTATCTTGATGCGAGGAATAATAGTGGACATAGGAACAGTTATTTGTAGGTTTTCTGTAAATTTTAAATTTGAATTCATTATTACCCTTAATAATTAAAACTTCTAGAAAAGGCAATGAGTTATTTTCTTCAAACTCAACAGTAAAGTTTATAGAATGGGCTAAGCTATTTAATTTTCCAAGAAAATGGTGTATATCTACATTTTTGGGCATAAGACACAAAATATCATCAACATATCTGAACCATTTAGCTCTATTAGGGAGGACTGTGTTAAGCAACCTTGTTTCAAAAAATTCCATGTATATGTTACTAAGAACAGGTGAAAGAGGATTCCCCATTGCCATACCAAACTTCTGAGTGTAAAACTTATCATTAAATACAAATTTTGCATCAACAATGCAAAGTTTAATAAGTTTAATGATAGTAGGAACTGGCAATGGTAAATCATAGTTAACGAGTTCTTCAGATAAGAAACTTAATAAATCATCAACAGGAACTTTCGTAAACAAGGAAGTAACATCAAAACTAACCATGTTAAAATCATTAAAGTCAGTCAAGGAGTTTAATTTATCAACCAAGTCTATGTTGTTTTTAACATTAAAGTTAGAAATTTTGCAAACAAGGTTGCTTAACACAATCCTCCCTAATAGAGCTAAATGGTTCAGATATGTTGATGATATTTTGTGTCTTATGCCCAAAAATGTAGATATACACCATTTTCTTGGAAAATTAAATAGCTTAGCCCATTCTATAAACTTTACTGTTGAGTTTGAAGAAAATAACTCATTGCCTTTTCTAGATGTTTTAATTATTAAGGGTAATAATGAATTCAAATTTAAAATTTACAGAAAACCTACAAATAACTGTTCCTATGTCCACTATTATTCCTCGCATCAAGATAGAGTCAAACTGTCTGTTTTCTCATCAATGTTTTTGAGAGCTTTACGAATTTGTAGTCCTGAGTTCATAGATGAGGAAATATCCAAAATTTATGAAATAGGTAATGATTTAAAATACCCAAGAAATGTAATTGATAAATCTTTTAAAGTTGCTAGGAACACTTTTTATAATCCAAAAAAAGGGCATCCAGCCTTATTCAACTAAAAATATATTGGTTCTCCCTTACCATGAAAACTTGGTTGATATGCCTTCTCTTCTTAAGACTTTTAATATTAAAGTTGTATTCAAAAATCTTGATACAGTAAAAAAACTTTTGATTAAGAATTCCCCCCAAAATACTGATGGATGTGTCTATAAGATTCCTTGTAAAATTTGCGATAAAGTTTATTACGGTCAAACTGGTAAAAATCTCGAACTAAGATTAAAACAACATAAATATAGCATTAGAACTGGACAAGATTCCAATGCTCTATTTATTCATGTAAGAGATTTTAACCATCCAATTGATTTTCAAAAAGTTGAGAAAGTAGTATCAAGCAAGTCCATGGTCGACAGGAATATAATTGAATCTTGTTTCATAAAAAGCAGTTTTGACAATAATATGAATATTTCCTTTGGTTTATATAAATTAGATCCATTTATAATTAATAGAATTTGGGTAGAATTTAATAATACACTGGACAAATAAATAGCTCGGGGGTGAGTTGTGCAAAGGACCTGTCCAAGTTGGCTCGCCGCGCGTCACGTGTTTAACCGTTGTGGGATTTGATAGTGAGGTGCTGGCCGACCCCTTATATAGCTTCCTTGGATGCTTCACTTTCATAGTTCCTTGATAATGTGAGTAGTCACGAAAGCGCTTGGAATTTCTCTATTCTTTCAGAGTGGTTGTTTTGCATATATATATATATATATATATATATATATATATATATATATATATATATATATATATATATGAAGGAGGGGTGTTAATGTTGCAGTTTAAAAACTGTAGTGTAAAGCACCCTTCTGGCAAGACAGTGATGGAGTGAATGATGGTGAAAGTTTTTCTTTTTCGGGCCACCCTGCCTTGGTGGGAATCGGCCAGTGTGATAATAAAAAATAAAATAATATATATATATATATATATATATATATATATATATATATATATATATATATATATATATATATATATATATATATATATATATATATATATTCAACAAACCGGCCGTCTCCCACCCAGACAGGGTGACCAAAAAAGAAAAACGAAAGTTTTTTTGTTTACATTTACTAATGTATACAGGAAAAGGGGCATTTTAGTCGCTTCTTACGACACGCATGGCTTACGGAGGAAGAATTCCTTTCCACTTCCCCATTATTATTATTATTATTAATTATAATAATAATATTACTATAATTATTATTTCCACAACGTATTACAAAATATAATGATAGTTACTGGTGCATCTGGAAAGCTCCTGGTTCTAGTCTCAGAGTTCTGTTCAGTTGCCTATTTTCAATTACTCGTTATTAATTACCGTGTGTGATAGTGCAGCAGAATCCCCTGGCACTGTTATTTGCAGTGCCTTTTAAAACAGTACAAAGAACTAGCAGTGCCATTTTCCTGTATTCCATCTGTATTCATAAGGCAGTGTTTGATGATTCAGTCTGTCCCCTCCTCTGCTCCCTCATTTGTTCCATTCCGCACTAATTTCTTTGTCCGTGAGTCTCTTCTCTCCTGTCTCTCACAGGCTTAGAGAGAGAGAGAGAGAGAGAGAGGGAGGCGTGTTCATGATGTCATGTTGTGGTAAATACAATGTGGTAGATGGTTAGTTTGTATCATGGCTGGCTTGTCATGTCATCCTCCTCCTCCTCCTCCTCCTCCTCCTCCTCCTCCTCCTCCTCTTCCTCCTCTTCCTCCTCCTCCTTCCCTTCTTCCTACCCCTCTTCTTCCTCTTCCTCCTCCTCCCCTTCTTCCTACCCCTCTTCTTCCCCCTCTTCTTCCCCCTCTTCCTCCTCCTCCTCCTCCTCCTCCTCTTCCCCCCTTTTCCTCTTCCTCCCCTCCTCCTCCTCCTCTTCCTCCTCCTCCTCCTCTTCCCCTTCCTCCTCCTCCTCCTAACCCTATTCCTCCTCCTCCCCTTTTTTCTACCTCTCTTCTTCCCAATCTTCCTTCTC